>NC_142796.1:77526215-77658715 GCF_049724085.1 Artemia sp. Qi Xiang Cuo | reverse complement strand
CTTTAAGTCAGTCTATGCGTGCAAGAGTGTCCAAAGATATTCGCTCAAAATCTGTTGCTCCTGCTCATGAAAATGAAAGTGTTGTCATCAATGCTGGGATGAGTTTTTTGATGGGCTCTCGTAAGCGTCCTGTGGGTGTCAAACATCATTTCAGCACCGCTCCTGCCCACAAGCTTGACAAAACAGTAAGTGCAAAACTAACCAAGTCTGTTAAAGAATTCCTTTCTCGGACCGATCATGTGATGGAAGAATGGAAACAGGTAGGAAGCTATAAACCAAGGAGTAAAAGTGTAACAGCTTTTGGTGAGACTTTTTATGACCCTGAGGATGATGAAAGTGAAGAGCGGGCAAAGAGTGAACGGCGATTTAGTTGGAAAGCTTGGAAAAAACAGAAAAGTGGTAGCTCAGAAGAATTTAAATCTGCAGCAGAGGATGGAGGAAGTGAAGTTTTGTCAGAAGATGAGGTTTGTAGTTATTTGAGTACTTGCTTTAAACTAGTATATATATATATATATATATATATATATATATATATATATATATATATATATACATTTCACCGATGTCTAAAATGATAAGATATAGTCAGAGATGAGATGGGGAACCTGTATCTTAGATATAGTATATTTTTGCCAATATCCTTGTTTCGATGCCAAGAAACATGCTTAACTGTACTGGAGAAATTCTAGTAAAATGCTACGAATCGAAATTGAATGGGTTTATTCATTTATTCAGGAGAGGTTTGCGCTGTGAAGTTTTTAAACAAGGATAACGCTAAAACTTTTAGACCAATTGCAAAAATCGGGAAAAAAAAAAGAAAAAAAAAGTGTGCTAAAACTATGAAGCATCGTGTCAAAACATTTTAAGATACAACCCTAATGTTATATGATAACGACAAATCCCTTTGTATGTAGACGAAATATTTAGCTGACTTTGAAAATACATTCGATTACCTCTCATGAAATTCTGTAAGATGGATTATTCTGGCAAGTATCTCGAGCTTTTCTTGAGTTGATCATTAGCGAAACATATCCGTCCATCTTCTTATTATAATATCGATAAGAATTAGCCTAATTTGTACTTTCAATTGCAGCTAGTTTCCGTTCCTCTTCTTGGTTGTGAGGCCAGCTAACTGTTGTATGTGTTTCAGTTTGTACGGGTAAAGCTGAAACATGTTCATGATTTTTTTTGCTGCCTGTGAAAAAATAAAACTTAATTTGATAACCTTTGAATTGTAATTTTAGGTGAGCGAACTTACCAATGATCTTGCTGAAGAACATTCAACGGCTGTTTTAGCTACTGAACGTTTGGAAGCTGAGACGACGGAAAGACTCAAACTTGAAAAAGATGTAAAAGAACTACAGGTATGATCCACATGTCACCCTAACTAATAGATTTTTTTTTTTCATCCAAACAGCAATACATTTTTTGCATCTTAATTAAATAATAATCGAAAAAAATCCTACTCCCCCTACATGTTTCGTGAATCGGTGCCCCCACTCAGAACACTTTGCTGTGTAAATACCTGTCCTGGTGAGTCTTTGGGTCTCTAGTCTATTTATTGTAATTCTACTTTTGTTAGGACTACTAATGACTCATTACAGCTCCAAGCCGCGTGAGACCAACAGGTACAAAAAGTAGAACCGAACGGTATTTATGTAGAGCTACTTGTTTGATTTCCATCTTTCGCTTAAGCAAGTAAATTATCCTTAAATAAAGACTATGGAAAATATATTGTATATTTTGTAAAATATCTTGTATATATGAAGACTGCGGTTCAGACACACATTGGAAGTCGATAAAAGTAAAGAAAACCTGCCGTTTATTCGAAATATTTTTCTTTGTGGCCGAGTTGAAGCTTTTTATTGCAAAATTACGAAATAAAATATAAAGGACCTATAATAGATCCAATCAGTATAGAGAGGTGGGGGGGGAAGTTTTTTTCAATAAATTTTCAAATTGTTTTAATTTGCTTGCAAATGCAATCAGTTTCTACATCATCAATATCGTAAATCACATATTAAATCCAGAATATTACTAATAGAGTTTTCTATTTCCCTCGGGAGATGTAATTTAGGTAACTGCGGGATATTTCTAGGAAAATGACCAGGTTCCCGGGGATGCATTGAAGTTCTGAAAATAATGTAGGCTTAATTTTGTTCTTTTTTAACGTTTGGAGTTGTTTCAGGTGTCGTAGATAGCAAAAATTCTAAATTTCTCGGATTCTTCTTCGGATCCCTTCTCATTCTTTTGGGCCACCCCAAAAAAAAAAAAAAAAAAAAAAAATGTACGTGTCTGTTTTTTTTCTGGAGCCTGATACATATTTAAGGATTAACAATATAACGATACAAATTTATTTTCAGATAACAAGAGTCAGGAGTGAAAATATCGCAAAATGCCACTGCAAATGTAGGAGGGGGAGGGGTCCATGGGTACAAGTACAAACAGAGCTTCAAACATCTAAAAGTTATCAAGTTTTAAGTAAAAGTTGTGTATTTTTAGTAGGGATGATAAAGGGTTGAAATATGGAGAATTCGATGCATTTCAAAGATTGACATTATTCCAATATAAAATTATTGGACCAAAGCTTATGTCATTAATGGATGAAAAGAATCCGGAACGGAAATATTGCCTTTAGACACCACTTGTGCTTGTCGGGACAGGTGATCTGAAAAGAACTCGATCCCTGCAAACATTAAATTTTTGGATCTGAATATATTGAAATGAAAACATTAAATTATATTTCAATAATTTTAATAGTTTCTGTCATCGGACATTGTGACATTGCTCATTTTATGTCTTCGGACAGCAATTTTCTTCTTGTCATTATAAGAAGCGTCACTGGTATTTTCTGCCATAGCACAACTATTATCTGCCAGTGAAAATAAAGTGCTATGGTCGTTCTTGGCGTCGGATAAAATGGCTTGGTCTTGTGCATCATTAAACGCTGTTGGTTGTTTATGTGCATGATGGTTTTATCTGTTGAGGTCGATTTTCCGTTGGTACGATAATCTATTGGCGCAGTTTTACGCGGCTGCAACTTTATATGAATATAATTTTGTATTGAGGCAATTTCTTTGAAACCATCGACCTTGCTGAGGAAAATATGCAGTGAGACGAATAATTTTTGGGTTTAACTCTTTAAGGGGGGATAACTCGTTTTAACTCTTTAAGGGTAATGGTGCACAAATCAGAGAAATCTTATCTGGTGACAAAAAAACAAAACAATGACAGTTCTTTAAAAGACTGAATAAAAGATGATACTTTTTTCCGATCATGGTTGCAGCGTTAGCTGCCACCTAGTAAATATTGAGCTACGGTAAATTGTAACCTAAAGTTCAAAACCTGATTTTTGAAGAAAAAAAAACTGATTCGTGAGAAAAAATCTTTCGTTTAAAGAATGTTCAGGAATGACAACTATTATATTAGCTTAACTTAATAGTAAAATTAGTTACTGATAAAAATTTTCGGGGAATGTGAAAGTACTCGAATTCCCTAAAAAATGGTGACTGATCCAGACGCCAAATGTATCGTCGGAATAACCATTGCCTAAAACCCTAAACTGGAGACTTGCAGTCCTCGACCTCGAACAACAAGGAAAATCGCTTCTGTATGAATTGCACTGGCATGTATCTCTTTTTCGATTTTGTTTTCAGGAGTGATCGTGTCAAACTAGTCGTAGAATATTGGGAGAAGACACAGTTGAACAGAAATGACAAAAATCTAGTTCCGTTCTAATTAACAAAAGAGATTGCGCCACGGATATGAAAACTAAAATATGAAAACTAAAAAATAGTGCTTCTAAAGAAAAAACTGCGTAATGAAAAAAGTTTATTTTTTTATTTTCTTTTTCATGAAAACAACCAAATTTTTATCTGCAGCGTCTGAAAGATACTGGTGATGATACACCCCTCGGAATCCATATCTTAGTGACAAAATTTTATGTTTTTCATGGGAAAATTAAAGGAGGTAAAAAACTACCCTCTCAAGATCCCCCCCTCCCCATGCATTTTGAAAAATATCTCCTCTAGTATTTTCATATTGAAAAATAACTGTTTTTGGTATATTTTCGTTGAACAAAATAGCAAAATTTCCCCCTCTCCCTAGATATTAGAAAATACATGTTGCCCCCCCCCTTCCAGATTTCAGTAAATTGACATCACTGGATGCCATTTCGGTACTTGTTCGCTTTTTGGGAGATGAAGCTAAGGCGTATGCCGAGATCACTGCGTTACCTGCAAAAAGCTCCTTTTCATAAGATTCTTGAAAACTAGGAGAGGGCTCTCATGTTCGTATTACTTAAGTTTTACTTAAAATTATAAACTAAAAGAGCATAATAACGACACAAACTTACACTCATACTCATGGGATCATTATACTAATTCTATTATCGATATTGTTAATTTATACTATGTCATGCAAGTTCTCTTCCATGCAAAATCTCTTCAGAACTAATCATGCAGGATGCAATCAAGACAGTACGGTTCTCCAAAATTAGCTCTCCCTTAATTTTTTGAGAAAATTAATTTCTTGATCAAAACTTTTAAAGAACATATAACCTTCTGGGCTAAAATGGTTAAATAAGACACTAAAAATAACAAGCCAATCAAACTTAACGAAGTACAAACAAAACTTCACCCGTAAAAATAATGTTTTCAGTTTGATTACCAAGAAAAAGTACAACATAAATTGAATGTATTTTATCAAAAACGTATGTTGACATTTTTAGTTTCATATCCTAAATTCGAAGAGGAACTTTCTCTTGTCTTGTTGTCCAAATTTAAAATAGAACTAAAAAAAATAATTTTTACACAACGAAGTTTTTCATACGAAAAACTTCATACGAAAAACTTCATACGAAAAACTTAATACGAAAAACTTCATTCGAAATGTTCATGCTTAAAATGAACAAAATTCTTTATATACAGCTCATGTCTACAAAGATAGCTCAAATAAACTAAACCGTGGTATTTTACATTATTTTTTTTTATTCTAAAAACTAGAGCTTTATTGAAAACCGAGCTTATATTAGTTTCTTATAGTATTGTAGTTGTATACTAAAAGTTATCGATTTTATGTTCGGAAATATTATTGAGAATCTTAAAAATTTGTATTTTATTATTTGCAGTTTGTTTATGAACCTTTCTCGTCCTGAAAGAACACCGTGTATTTTTTGGGTCGATTTTGTGTTTTCATTAAAGAGCTATATTTTGAAAATCTGTAAAGATAGGGAAATCTTACGAATCTGTTTATTTCAGCTAGTATTGTAGATATGTGTTGCATAATCTGCGAAGCTATAATTATTGATCGTTTTACAACTTCGCTCTTTACTCTCCTGACAAAAACTAAAAACAAAAAAACAAAAAAAAACAATGAGTATTTTGCAATTCTAAGTTTTGAAAATGACTTTAAAAAACAACAAATATTTGTGCCCCCAGCTGTCTGATCACCTCAATTAACTCCGATCTATAATACCTAAGAATCTTTTAATCTGCTTATCGGCAAGAGCTCTATGTTCAAACAACATCAAGTCTACCTTGTCAAAATTTCCGAAAGTATAGGTCTTGGATGAAATCTTAGTAAAACCTAAAATTACTTTACCAAATTAAAAAAACTATTCAGAATTCCTCCCGTGGATCCCTAGACTTTTTCGGGGGCCCTGAGTTCCCCAAAAAGAGTCGAAATATCCTTGTTGTCCTTTCCCTGGGGATCTGTTCGAAACACAAAATTGCTGGCTTTCCGTTGAATTTTGGATTTATTTCACAGAATAGTAATCTTTCATAAAAAAAGCTAACTCTAGTCATTTTTTTAGTAAAGAATATGCATGATTAAGAGAAAAAAGGTGTTTTGCCTTACGACACAACAGGCACACAAATTTCCCTGATTCGAGCAAAAATGCGAGATTCGTCTTTTGGTGATTAATATTTAGCAACGAAAACCCACTTGTTAAGTTGGTTCTTTTGTTTTTTTTTTATTGTTTTTGTTTTTAGACTTGACGTAGCTTGGAAAATTGTATATAGCGAATTCCTTTATTTCATTTGTCCTGAATTGCCCTGTTCCAGCTCAATCTTAGCACCAAAATAGTAGCAAATGCTTTACTGTTCATTGTGGAAACTCTCGCACATTTCACCAAAATTCCTGAATGGCTCCTAAGATTTTCGCCCCATACATGCTGCCCTTTTTGTTCTGTCTCCTTGCTTTTACAGCTTGTGACAAGTCTTAGGCAAAATGAATGTAAGCTTTCGTGCTTTAGGCTAGTGCTGATATCGCATCTGTATACCACTAACTGTTGCACGCGGAGTCTTCGCATGACGAACGAAATGTCGTTTTATTGAAAAGTGGAATACTCCATGAAAGTAGAGCTGGCGACTGAACTCCATATAAAATTTAAACTTTGGGTTAAGAAATAATTCAACACCTTAGCATGATTTTATTGTGTATAGTGGTTCTTATTCTTTGTTTTATTTCTTTTTGTATTCTGCAGTGAGAACTGACACAGAGCTCTATAATGAGCTAGAGAGGATGCCGTAATTCCTAAATTCAGAGATGAAAAAATTAAAAAGTGAATATATACCCTTCTTACGCCCATAGTTTTCTGCTTTACATTCCTAGTAAAACGTTTATTAATATTCTATAGGCATTGTTTATTATTTTATTTTTCTTTCATGTTTATATAAAGTGGGCAGTATTTTAAACTGGTGAATATGCTCTGATATTATTTGTTAATATCTTCCTTTATTTATTATTTTATATTATGTTCTTACTAATTGTATCAATATTTTCTAGGAAAAGTTGAACTCGATAACCAGTGATCACGACCGTCTTGAACTTGAAGTGTTATGCTCAAGGTCAACCAGCCAGTATCTGGCAGGTAGTGTAACCTCTGAAGATTTCGATGCTGAGGCAGATGCTGCCATCTATAAGCAAAAATATGAAAGATGCTGTCGTGATTTAGAATTTATGAAAGAAAAACTTCGAGCTCAACACGAAGATGACCTTGATCAAATGGTTTCTATTAAGAAGCAACTTGAAAAGAAGGTAACATATGAAGCTAAGAGAGGAAAGGAAATAAAAAATGAAAAATAAAATAAAAAAAGGGGTGAGAAAACGATGATTTTGTCAGCCAGTGGCAAAACATGAAGACGAAGAACCAGCAAATATTTCGACAAGGACCTCCGCCGAGTCGTCCTCAGTGCTAAACAAAAAAGAAAAAGAAAAAAACAAAGAAAAATCTAACCTTATGGAGTTTAATAGACAAGATGCGAACGGACACAGTGTCCGTCCATCTTGATTTTATTTTTCATTTTTTATTTCCTTCCGTCTCTTAGCTTCATATGTCATGTATAGCCAGTGTGGTCTTAGAATGTATAAAAGGAGGTAGTAATCATTAAATGGAGTTTATGTCTAACTTCAAAATAGAAACACTTTCATTATAAGCACGTTTGAAACACCGTTCAAAGAGTATAGGTAACACAATAATGGAAACTGGTACTAGTAGCGATGAAAAAAAAAAAAAAACACCGATAGCGTCTAGAGTTTGGCGTTTCTTTGCATTTGTTGGTGTAATAATACTGCAAAATTAGTGCAATTAGTCTAAAAGGCAGAATCTGTATAGTGATAATAAATGTCTGGTTTCAGTTTGTGAAAGAAACACGATTACAAAGTTTAAAAAAGATGCCAAGAAACGCCAAATGCTAGATGGCGTTGGTGTTTTTTTTTTTACATACGTTTGGGCAACACCTTTTTTTTTTTTTTTATTTACCCACACGATTTGGCAACACCTTCTTTGTGGGCTGCTTCCGTTTCATCCTAAGAAATTTGTTTCGTTTAAATGAATTTACAATATCATAGTCTTGTAACTGAGAAACTTCACAATGACTAAAAGGAAATAACTAACTTCATAATAACTAAGAGAATGGAATAATAGGTCTGTAATGGAACATCTAAATGCCTTATGGATCTGTTAAAATATGTCTTGAATTGATTCTTAATTTTATCTTGTAGCCAATCACTAGATTGGACTTTGCGCCTTTTTTTAGACATTTATAATTGCTTTGATTTGTAGTCTCTCTGTGGAATGTTTTCCTTGTCTGATCGAGCATGGGCGCCCATAAGGGGGGGGGGGGGCAATTTTATTTAATTTTGATAATTTTCATTTTCTTTTAGTTTGGCTGCATTTAACTTCTAAATGTAAATATAAGTGATGCCTATCCTTTCATTGATATTGATTGCTCAAGTTGATAAAATAGCCTCAGGTTTTTACCACACAATTCAAATTGTGGGAAAATGTTAGCGTTAAATCTTAGGAATTTTAAGTATGCTATATCTTTGTTTAAATTTCAACGAGTAAAGATGCTTTACTGAAGCAATTAGTCGGACTAAGATTTTTAAAATTAAGTACTCGCATGGTACGAAAAAAGATGCTCTTAGTGAATTTTAATTGGTTTTTGTCTGTTCATTTAGTTTTTATTTAACATAATTTGCGTTATTAATATGCTTAAGATTGTTTCCATCAATTAAGGAACACTAATACCATAATATACACAATTTAGGAATTAGGGTTCATATGTAAAGTTTTAGTGTGATTGATTTTTCTTACCATGCTAATTTTACTCATTAAGTTCGACTTTATTTTATTATTGAATTTAAATATTTATGGTCAAGGTCAAGTCACTAGAACCCAGTTGTTTCAGAAAACTTTTATAATTTTGTTGAAGAAGAAAAGTTCTCGGTCTCTTCCTTTCCCTCTCTCCCTCTAACTCAGCCTCTCTTTCCCTCTCCCCTTTCTCCTCTCCTCTCACTCTCTTTCTCTTCTCTCACTCTCTCCTTCTCTCTCTCCAATAGAGCAGATTGCACTGACTTTGAACTGAGCACCAAAGATTCTCTAAAGCTCTTAGGTGTTTGGTTAGACAATGAGGCGGTTTTAGGGAGGGGCAGAGGGAGTGCTTGCCCCGGGCACAGAAATTTTAGGGGGTGGAAAACTTAAGATAAATAATCTAACGTCTGTAATCATTTTGTAATTTTTGAAATTTTATTTTTATTGAAATAAAGCGGAGGGCGCAGGTAATAAATGAAAATAATTAATTAATAACTGCCACTGCAGTGAGCTTAATTTCACTTCACTGGTATCTAAATGGTTAAATCTCCCACCTTTCTTCGAAAATGCTTTTCTCAACTACATTTGTCCCATTTGATGCCTGTGTCTCACCAACGATCAATCATTATATTTGAAAATATTCAAAAATGGCTCTAAAAATATTCTTGGCTCTTCCTTTAGTTCTTATGAAAATGTTCTAAATCGGCTTTATCTAACTCCTTTCGAAATAAGACGACATAATAACTTATTATGGTATATTATTATGACGACATAATTAATAACTTATTATGACGACATAACTTATTATGGAATTTGGACTGAAACACCCGCAGTCCGACTTTTATTCGAAGTCTCCATGAGCCTTCAGGTAAATATAGAGGAAGGTTAGGGGGAGGTGTAGAAATTAATTTCTGATCTCTCTTCATTCAAAGGAATATTTTTGGAATATTATTCTTATTGACAAGCTCATGTTAGTTTTAAGCTATTGTAGTGAAGAAACATAGATAATTTTGGAGATCACACTGCCTTTCCATGACGATAAAATAAAAGTTCAAAATAGGAATAAAATCCTTTTTAATAGACAGTGTATAGAAAATTCACAAAAAATAACAGATATTTCGGTCGCATATACAGTGACCGTCATCAGTAGTAAAACTGGACCGAAATATCTGGTATTTTTTGTGAATTTTCTATACACTGTCTATTAAAAAGGATTTTATCCCTATTTTGAACTTTTATTTTATAGTGAAGAAACATGTTCTATTCTTGAAATGGCAGAGTAATTATGACCTAACACGGGTATAAAGACAATACTCTGCCTAATCATGAGATACTACTCACTATATATTACTGATTGTAAATTCTATGAAAAATTACCAGCTTTTGATAGGGAGTTAATGTGTCTAAATCTTACTTTACATAACACATTAAATATCTGCCGGCGAGTGTTGGAGGTGTTAAAAGGGAAGGGCTCTAGTTCATAGTAAAGTGGAAATAAGACATGTTCTTGAGAACTATGGCCGTAGTTGAAAACGTTTATACTGATCAGTTTTTAGAACAATCGCTTATTATCCTTTTCATAATTAGAAATATTTTTTAAGCTGAACGACGCTTATGAAGAAGTTGAAGAACAGCGTCAGGTGGCAGCACAGTGGAAGCGGAAAGCGCAACGCCTTGTACAGGAAGGGAACGACACCAAATTATTACTTGAAGAGCAAGTAAATCGTAATGCCATCCTAGAAAAGAAGCAGAGAAAGTAAGTTTTGTTTCATCAAAAGTATCTTCCGCTTTTTTGGTCAAAATTTTTATTATTTTAGGTTTTGAGTATAAATTTATTTAATTGTGGCTGCTCTTAAATAGAAAAGCTGTGAAATACCCTACTAGATTTCGAAAAATACCTTTTTTGTATCTTCACTTAAAAAGTTAAAAATAAAAAATATTAAGGATTCACCAGTGTTTATGTGCCTGATAATCCTGCAGCACATTCTAGAATGATCATGGCTTCTAAAAAGATTTACTGTTGAAAGACAGAAAGTTTCTTCTTTTTTTCCATTAATGTTAATATGTATGGAATATTTTGAAACTGTTTATGTTAGAGTTGGCCAAGTATTTTCACGTTAGCATCAAAAGTAAGGGAGGTGGTCATGTTTACTCCTATGTAATGCGAAGTAGATTGGAGAGTCCCATTACAGCTATACCAAAAATAAACAAAATGAAAAATAAAGAAAAACAGGTATAATATTTCAAATAAGTCAGTAGAAATAATAACTACAAGAGTAAGTAACAATATTGTGCAAGGATAAGAAGATCATTACCTTGCATAATATTTTAGCTGCCATACTATAATGGTAATGGGACTCTTTTTTGGAAACATAGGATGTGAGTTCAGTCCAGTCTACGGTAATGTTATAAATCAAATTGGAAAGATATATTCATAGATATGGCTTCTATGTATTATTTTTGTCAAAGAATGGATTTTATTTTTAACATTATGTTTTGTTAATTACAAAAGCAATTAAATGTAGCAATTTCCTTTAATGTGAGCGATCAAGCAGCTCTCTCTGCTGTTCCAGTGCCCTGCTAGCAGTGGAGAAATAAAGAATATAAAAAAGAGGACACATCAGTGCTACCCAGGCAAAAAGTGATTTTCCTTGTTGTTCAAGCCTGTAACTGTAAATATACTCGGCCATGGAGATTCCAATGGTCTAATTTTTGGTTCGATCCAATCAATCAATTTATTTAAAAGAAACACAGAAAAAAATACTAAGCTTTAGACCCCCCACAAAGGCTCTTTGGCCTGTGAGACCTGGAGACTAAACATAACATTAAATAATAGTTCTAAAATCAAACAGAAGGACAAGAAGAAGAAAAAAACAAGAAAAAAACAAAAAAAAAACTAATGAACACCAAAAACTACCATGCCAATCAAAATAAATGAAATAAACAAATTGAAAAGGACAGATAGAGGGAAAAAAAGGGAGGAGAGAACTAACTGTCTAGGCATAAGAGGTGGTTAGTTAGCTGTTTTTTAGATTGTCCATAGGAATGACATAGCCGAATTTTAATTGGTAGGGAATTCCAGAGGGAGGCACAGCATAAAACTGGATTGAAGTCTGATCTAATGGTTTTGGTTTTATGAATGAAAATATCCATATCATTTCTGAGAGGAAACGAAACACAAGATTCAATGCGTAATTCAGATTTTGAAAGATATAATTGTTTAAAGAAATTAGGGAGGAATCAATAAAAATACTTAAAACTGAAACAAGAGGAAAGAAAGATCTAAGTGGACTGACCGCTCAATCAATTCATGCTGAGTTTGTGAATCACCTCAGACACTAATTTAGTTGCTCTGTTACAAATTTTGAAAACGAAAAAAGTAAAAGAACAGAATGTAGATAGCCCTACTGTTAGACAGTAGCATATATAAGGTTGAATAAGAGAGTGAAAAGGATCTTTATTATTGAACCAAGGAAGCAATGATGAAGCTACTGAAGAACTCCTAGGTTCCAGGAGAGCTGAAGTTTCACAAGACCATAGTAATGTTTGAAAGAGAGATTTTTGTCAAATAGAGCACCCAGCATTCGAGCTTGTCCATCAGCTGGTCAAGCCATATCACCATGAGTTGTAAAAACGGTTTGAGCAAAAGGACAAGAAGTGACTGATCTGGAAAAAATAATTGGGATAGATGTGGGAAGATATATAACAAGGCAATTAACACCAAATCAAGCAAATGTACCTTACAGGACAGAATACACTTTCTTGATAAGCAAAGCATCATAAATTTCTGGAACACTAAGAGTACTATCATCTAATGATATGATTATTACAGGGTCTTGAGCTACGTCGCCAAGTCGGACATAATTGTGATCATAATTACAGCAGCAACTTCGTATAGTCTGCTCAAATAAAGCAATGAACGAATCATTGATGGATTTGAGTCGTAAAACAGATCCTAGGATAGACCCTTGAAGGACACCAAAGTCAACACGAAATTGATATTTAAGCCTAGGGTCAATACTCATGGACTTTCCAGATAAAAAAGTTTCGAAACAATGATAACTGATTCTTCGTATCCCTATGTGCTCCATTTTGGATAGTAGGATAGTTTCTTATATGCTGTCAAAGGCTTTTCAGACATCAAGGAAAATTGCAGCTGGAATTCTACCCTCATCAAGTGCCTTGTGAATAAACTTCAGCAAGGCCATACAAGCATGTTTTGTTGAGTGTTTAGGGCGAAAATCAAACTGATTGTAATGGAAAAATTGTTTTTTTATAAAAAACGACAAAAGTCTAGAGTGCATACATTTTTCAAAAATTTTACTAAAGGCTGATAAAAGAGAAATTGGTCGATAATTTGAAGGATCATCTCTAGAACCACCCTTGAGAACAACTAATCTGGCAGATTTTAGGGCACTAAGAAAAGTTCCATTCAAAAATGATAAGTTGACAAGAGTGGTGAGAGGAGATAGAATAGAGGATATAATAAACTTTAAAGCCTTGGCAGGAATTTGGTCAGGTCCACTAGAGGAAGATCCTGTTAGCTCAGAGACGACTTTTTGGACTTCAAACTCGGAAACTGGATTTCCGTTTCCGAAATCCATAGATTTCTAACAAAAAGGACTTAGGTATTTTTTAAAGTCACTGACAGAAAAAGTACTAACCAAAATATCTTCCGAAATTGATTTTCTTATTGATGCAAGGCAAAAGCAAAGTTTAAACGTTATGACCTAACTAATAGCTATGTCTACGCCCTAAAAAATTTATTTATTTGGCTAGCCATTTCTTATAAAATTGTGAGCAGAAACTGCGGCTATACGGTGCCAGGCTCGTCTCGTGTTCTTGTCGAAGTTTGAGGCTATCTGGAAATAACAGATATACTTGGCTTTATGAAGTAGGGAGTTTAATCAATCTCTATATTTTTTATCTTTTCAAGATAATAATGCGAGCTAGATGATTTGAATGCCTTCCACAAAAAAGTATTTCTTTTTGTACTCTTAAAAAGAGCCGCAGTCTTCCAAAGCGCATAATGAACTGAACACTTAGTGCTTTCAGCAGTTGAGATTGCACAGCGACTATCAACAAAGCCCTCTTCGATCAGGTCATAGAGTTCATTGTAAAGACAACCAACAAACCAACTTGAATTGGTAAGAAACTTACAGGAAGTATCAGACAACCGAAATTCAAATTTCTCAAGTTGGCACTGTTGGTAACGAACTGGTAGATTGAAAGAAGGTGAGGAAACTAAAGGTAGATCAGAGATTTAATGATGTATAATATATAGAGAATAATCAGAAATGTCAAGCATGATAACAAAGCTTAAATTTGGCATCAAAGTAGAAGAAATACTGTCGATTGATATGGTAGATGTGTCAGTAACTCTAGTAGGAATAGTGATGCAAGGAAACATATTAAAGGATAAAGCAGAAGATAAAAAGTCATAAGAAGTTGTAAGTGAAGTTTTTAACAGGTCAATATTGAAGTCTTCTAAAACGATAATTTCATAATTACTTCTGCATGTTTTAGACATAACCTTGTCAAAATTCAAAGGAAAGAAGGTATCGACCCACTTGATGGGCGGTATGTTTCTCCAAATGATATTTTCATTGTTGTCAATCAAACTTTCAATGGAAGCAGACTCAAAAACTCTATCCAAATGCTTACACAGATCACTACGCAAAGTATAATCCAGAAAATCAGCAATAAAAAATGCTAAGCAATTTTTTTTTTCTCCAATCTGTTTACAAACTCCAAGTTATACCCGGAAATATCTAAAAGCATATCATTGCCCTTGTGGAGAAATGTTTTAACAGTGTCCAATAATCTGAAGAGAAGAATTAGCTATGAGAGACTTCAAATTATTTAGAGAAGAACCGAGTCCTTGAATGTTTAAATGAAGAACTGAGAAATTAATACCAGAATTTGCATTCTTGGTCATCTGACCCCATTTTTTACGGGTTGCAGGCTGTTTTTCGAAATTTCTTCAAATATGTTTCCAAAATAACATTTTACTATTAACACTAATTTAGATAATAGTTACCATTCCTGAATCAATTTGAAATGGAAATTTTTTCTCACTTGCTATGCTTTTTAAAACACGTTTTTTAATTTTTGCTTACTATGTCCCGAGGTTCGTTCTTTACTAAGTTGTAGCTATCGCTGCAACCATGATTTAAGTTACCGCAGCACAGTCACTAAGAGAATCTCCTCCAGGTTTAGAGGGTGTGAGTTCAAAACACTACGGTAATGATTAGAAAGATTAGGCTTTTTTCAGCTACCGTAGCGCAGTGGAGCTTGAAACATAGAATCGGAGATCAAACTACCCTGTGGAAGCGATGATGTTCTGTAGGAAGTTTTATGACACTAGAATTTGTTTTCGTTTTTTTAAATATTGTCTTTTCACGAGACCCACTCTTTATCTTGTTTAGCGTTGATGACGCACTCGGAAATTGAATGCGTGGAACGTTTTATGTCTTATTATGAGCTTTTAGTTTCTTAGAGGAGAAATTTAATCTTTAAAAGATTATATACAATCATGTCTTTTTTTTGTAGGTTTGATAGTGATATGCAAAATTATCAAGAGGAAATCAAACAAGAAAAATCTTTGAAAGAAAAAATGCAGAAAGAGCGCGACTTCGCCATTTTAGAAAAAGAACAGATTGAACAGGATTTGCAGGTGATTTCACTTTATTATTTTATCAAAGTTATGATTTTAATTCTTCAGTTGCTTAGGGTGTATCAAACTTCATCAGGCGTACTTGCCTCCCCCCCCCCTCTCCCAAAAAAATAGAGCCAAATTAAAAAAAAAAGACTAAAATTACAAATTTCTAGTTGAATCTGAAAGAAGGTTAGTGTTTTCAAAATAGGAGTACATGGGTAATTTTTCTACAGAACGCTTGTTTTAATGCCCATGATTCACTTTCGGGATTTCGATTTGTAGAATTTCATCAGGAGGGTAGTTTGAAAAATTGAAACTTCGAAAGTAGTCTTTCAAGAACCCATACAATATAACATGCACGCTTTTCCTGTAAAAAACAAAAACAAAAAAAAAACGATTTAAGCTTAAAACGAGTAAGTTACATGGAAAAGAACGTGTTATGGGGTGGCTCTTTTCACCCTAAGCCCCACACTAGCAACGTCCAGGTGAAAATATCTATTTTTTGAAACTTGACAAAAACATTAGTGGTTACCAATGATCCGCTGTGTTATAGTAAGCTCTCTGTAAAATACAAGGACTTACTTGCACGTAAAGAATGGGGTGGGTTGTTGAGTAGGGTAACGGTCCCAGTCTCGTTCAAAGCAATTCTCTTTTTTTTAAGTTTTAATGTCGCTCCTTACTCTTGCGGGAGGTTTTTTTCTAATTAGATAGCTTAATTATTTCTGTTTTTCAGTATTTTTTTTTTATTTTCAATCTTCGCATTTTTATCGTACAGCCTTTGCAACTTTGAACAGTAGACTAAATAAATAAGTAAAAGAAAGAAAAAAAAATAGTGGAGACCATTTTCTTTTTCCAGTCAGCAAGAATGATGATATAATGCTTTAAGTAAAGGGGCGGATCATAAATGAGGGTTTACGGGAGAACACTTTCTGTTCGGCTACCATCTGATGGTCAGTATTTAGTTAATTTAAGGTATTACTTCTTTTTCTAATAAGAAAGGATTTATTAATCAACAATAAACAACAAAACCTGAAGCAAAGCTTGTTTACCATATGTAAACATATATAAACATATATATATATATGTTTATATATATATATATATATATATATATATATATATATATATATATATATATATATATATATATATATATATATATATATATATATATATATATATATATATATATATATATATATATATATATATATATATATATATATATATTTATATATATATATATATATATATATATATATATATATATATATATATATATATATATATATATATATATAAAAAAAAAAAAAAAAAAAAAAAAAAAAAAAAAAAAAAAAAAAAAAAGAGAGAGAGAGAGAGAGAGAGAGAGAGAGAGATAATATATATATATATATATATATATATATATATATATATATATATATATATATATATATATATATATATATATATATATATATATATATATATATATATATATATATATATATAGTAAGGAGAAGAAAGCCCCTAGATTGCCGAGTTGTCAACGTCGCTGTGACGATACTTGTGATCAATAGCAAAAAAAGCCTCTAATGTCTCATCTTGTTGTTTTTTAATGTATATTTTATGAGCCATAGGATTAATTCTATGAGTCATAAAATTTGTTCGCCATTTGAAGACCGATGTAAGAAAATATCCAACTTTCTGCTTAACTATTTATTATATACGGTTGGGTAGATCGATAGGTCCTGTATTTAGTGTTGATTTAGATTTCCGCTTTTTGACTTTTTTTCGTTAGACATGTTGGTTATTGTACTGCATAATCGTTGACTATTTGTGTTTTTTTTCTCTCTTTTTGTTTGTACTCCTCAAGTGTGTTTTTGTCATGTATCGAAAGAGGGCATAAATAAATTGTTATTATTATTATTATATATATACATATATATATATATATATATATATATATATATATATATATATACATTCATATATATGTATATATATATATATATATATATATATATATATATATATATATATATATATATATATATATATATATATATATATTTGGACAAGTGCCTGGTAAGCTATGGTTGGTTTGTCAGCAAGGGAAGTTTCTACGGTTAATGCTATTTTACCGAGCTTTGCAGATGATACCTAATATACGGTAGCTCCTAGAACAGAAAAAGAGCTGCTAAACCTTTCGAAAAGTGGTTTGGTATACATTGAAAAATGGATGAGACTTAATAAGCTGAAGTTGAACCACAAAACACGCTTCTTGTTAATATATGGTAAAAGCCCTGATTATTATGCTTGGATTGAACAGATTCAGTTAAGCGTAAACGTCATAATACGTGCTAAATCAGCGAAGTTTCTTGGAGCTGAACTGGACGAGGGCCTCAGCTTTAAGAATCATGTCCATCACATTTCTGCCAAGAGCGCTTGTAGCATCGGAATGATAAAAAAAACTTTTCAACTTTAACCAAAGGATCACCCACTTCCCGCCACCCGATGTGCGCTTTGGTGTGCCGCGTATGCCTAACAGTTTCGCCACGTCTTTCACGCGCCATCTAGCGTGCACGATTTCTGAAAATCGTTGATCCCTCGTTTTTAGCATCCACATGATTAACTGGTCTTTTATATATATATATATATATATATATATATATATATATATATATATATATATATATATATATATATATATATATATATATATATATATATATATATATATATATATTATAATGCTCTATTTATGATTAAACACCAAAATATTTTTTGCCCAAGTGCTTTAGCGGTCTTTAATTACTGGTTTCAAGAGCATAATACAAGAAGTTCAAGTCAGTTTAGAGATCCTAGAGTAGTTACTACACAATCAAAGTTTTCTGTGCGTCAGGTTTGCCCTAGCGCCAGTAACAGTTTGTCACAGAATATTGCACAGGAATCAAACCCGAGTGAGTTCTAAAGTTTGGTGAAAGACCATTGTTTCAGGGTAAATGTAAACGATGGGTGATGAGTTCTCTGGTTTCTTCATTTATTAAATTATTCAAATTGATGGATCTTTGGTTTGAGGGAGTGACGATGGGAGGTACCGAATGGTTGTTTATTCCATTTTTTTTTTTTTTTCGTTTTTTTTTTTGATGGTTAAGCGGAAAGTCTGATATTTTCTTACAACGGTCTTCAAATCGAGCCGATAATTCTTCCACCTTCTCACATATATCGAAAACATGATATTTTTTACTAATGTATGAATTACGGAACCATAGAGGGATACCAATACAGAATTTAGCAAACCGGTAAAATTGAACCCTAATTTGTTTCTTTTCTGTTGGCGAAAAAAGATTCTAAATTGGGATTAGAAAAAACACGTGCGGTGCAAACATAGAGTGGTAGATCTTTCTTAATGTATACTTTTCAAATTGCCCTTTTACTTTTGCTAGCAAACCATATGTTTTGCAAAGTTTACCCAAAAGGAACACCTAAATACTTGAGTGAATCAGAATTAGGAAGAGTGATCGAGCCTACTTTGAGGGACCCTGATTGTGTCTTTTCTTTCGGGTTTACTATCAAAAACTCAGTTTTCGACGGTTCAATAGCGAGGCCAATACTAGACAAACTAGCCTGAAGAGCCTCAAAAGCTCTTTCCATTGATGACAGGTTCTCAGCGAGAACAAGTATGTCATCTGCATACGACATGTGACTACTATCAATAATATAGGGTGGGATATTTCTCGTCGCAGTTCTAAGTGCGTTCGCAGTTCTCGATGCAGTTCTATATGCAGGTGACATTATGAGAGCCCAAACTCATAATGTTGCAAAGCAAAATAATGTCCAAAGTTGCAAAGCAAAAGAAAAAGAAATGGAAACTTCAAAAAATTGCCCACGCCGTTTGAAAGCACATCGTTGCAAAATCAATGTGCTGGTAGGTCAGCGTGTAATTGACCCAGCTACAGTCAGCCAAAATTTTGCATTGTTACTGTAGAGTTGTTTAGTATCAGATAATCCTATTCCAAAGGAGAGACTCAACATCCCTGGACTGTGACATTAGTTCGAAATAATCTGTTTAAAGTATCATCATAAACAATTAAGATGATAAAAAGAAATATATTTTTAAGGTAATTTGTCATTTGATACTAGTCAGTGGTGAATCTGGAATTGTGGGAAAAAGAGGCGTTGGTAAGTGTAAGTGCAAATTTTATAAAATTAGGCTACGCCCGAGCCAGGGGTGATTGTGACTCTCGTGGCTCGTCACTTTTACTGCCATTTATGCCATTTATGCTTTTACCATCACGTAGCAGAACAAAAAAAAACTGCAAATGGTATATCGTTGTTGTTAAAATAAATTCAAGGGTGACTCTTTAGCAGGGGAAAGAACTCCGAGAATAGTTGGGGCTATGTGTACTTAAAGCAAGAGGTCAAGGAGCTGAAAGTCTGGTTAAATGAAACTGTTTTCATATCAAACAGTTCTCTTAATAAGAACAATGCAAAGGGGTTCAAACCAGTCTTTTGGTCTTATCCTTCCCATAAATGAAACTCTGAAGGGACTTACCACTACTAGTCGCGACACCTAGATATATGAGCAGACTAGAGTTCTCCTTGCATACCAAGATAATAGATACTGGAAACAGTTTTTTTCCACCCTTAGCTTCATCGATTAAATAGATAGTAATGCACAGTCCCATGCGGGAGGGTTGCATGTCTCTTGATGCTTAAGAGGCTAATCGATTCTGTCTTCATATCAAATAATTTGCTTAACCTCCGGTAATTTGAGAGGGTATAACGAATCTCCAAGGGTCAGTGAGCTGCACTAAAACTGGAGTTGGCATATTTTTTTTGTGCAATATAGTATATTCCTATTGTTTAGTCAGGTTAGGTTTTTAAAACTCAGATAGACGAATAATGGTCGTATGAGCCGCTAATTAACAACCTACGACTATCAAGTAGGCTGCTAGTGGCAGACATATGCACAAGGAATTTTTTTCAAGAGAGGGGCAATAATAATTTGAATCATAAGTGTCTAGAAATTCAAGAAAGTTTATTATTTTGAGGGGGCTGGGCCCAGAGCTCCACCCCATGCGTATGCCCAAACCATTGATTGTGAAAAAAAATGGTACCAAATTATTTTCATTCTTGTTACATGACACTGTCTTCTTGCGCTGTAAGCAAGGATTATAAAAAGATTGTTACATATAAAAAATCAATTGTTGAATGGGCTCCTAATAATCACCTTGTGTCCGTCCGCTGGGAAAGAAACAGGCAAATATGGCTCGTAAATTTTCATTTTTGTCCTAAATAGTGTTTACCTGTAACCGTTACTATAAAAACGTGTTCAGAAAAAGCAGACTTATGTAAACGTTGTATGTCGAATGAGCATCTAATCACAATCCGCCACCCCCCACCCCGCCCCCCTATGGCTAAATAGTAGGCTGCTAGTGCTGGTCAAGAGAAATGAAGAAGGAAAAGGGAGAAACCAGTTCTTCCAGGCTAATACAAGGCTAATAAAATACAATAATTTTGAAATGGGGAACTGTAAATTTCAAGGGAAGGGTTTTCGACTGGTCGCGATTTCGAATGAATTTCTCGTTTTTGACCTTACGCCATTTTCAAGGAATGCTTCTTCGAAAGTATTTTGAAATTTCCTTTTCTGACTGGGAAATATTATGCAAGGTCCAGATAATAGTTATCTTTTCCAAATAAGTATCAGTTACAATTTTTTCCTACTAGACAATCTTTTCAAGTGCACATTTACATTTAATTTTTACTTTGAGCCATACTTCACCTTTCACAGGGGTACATCTACCACTGCAAGCATTAAATCTTTTAATTCTATTTTAGCAAATCTTGGATTACATAACATGTACTGAAACAGAATTACGTAACGATTCAAATAAATGTAATAGGAAAAGTTTACCGTGACAACGCTACAGGACTAAGGTATAAATAAAATAACATGTAAAACAGTATATCGTACATCTTCCTATTCCTACATTCTATTCCATCATAGATATGCTACTCTCTGACTCCTCCCTCATTACTCCTATGCTTTAATCTTACATTTTCAACCAGTTCGTGGTAATAAACTGTAGGTAAGGAGCGACCCGGCTGAATAATAATCAAAACTCCAAAAAAAATAGAAGTTTGTTACCAATAGATATATCAAAAGAATGGGATTTTTATGCTGATTTCAAATATATAAGTTTCGTAAAGTTTAGTCTTACCCATCACAAGTTACTAGCATAAGAAAATTTGCTTTATTTTCGAAAAAGGAAGAAACACGCCCTAAAAGTCATAGAATCTTAATGAAAATCACACCATCATATTCAGCGTATCAGAGAACCCTACATTTGAGCTTGTAAGCTCCTATCTGCAAAAAATGCAGAATTTTGTTGTTTTTTTTTTTCCAGAAGAAAGATCATGGATGTGTGTGTTTTTTTTTTTCAGGGGTGATCGCATGGATCCAGTGGTCCTAGAATGTCGCAAGAGGGCCCATTCTAACGAAAATTAAAAGTTTTAGTGCCCTTTTAAGTGGCCAAAAAATTAGAGGGCAACTAGGCCCTCTCCCATGCTCATTTCTCCCCAAAATCACCGGATCAAAATTATGAGATAGCCATTTTGTTCAGCATAGTCAAAAATCTGATAAATATGTCTTTGAGGACAACTTAATCCCCCACAGTCCCCGGGGGAAGGGCTGCAAGTTATGAAGTTAGCCCATTCTTTACGTATAGTATGGGTTATTGGGAAGTATACACACGTTTTCAGGGGGATTTTTTGCTGGGGGGGGGGGGGTGGTCGTGGTTACGTGGGAGGATCTTTCAATGGAGGAATTTTTCATGGTAGAAGAGAATTGTCCATGAAGCTGGATTTCCTAGCATTATTTAAAAAAAAAATGCTCAGAAACTGAATATAACAAAACCAGTTTTTTCAACTGAAAGTAAGGAGCAACATTAAAACTTAGAGCGAACAGAAACTACTACGTATATGAGGGAGTTCGCCCCCTCGTCAATACCTCGCTCTTTTCGCTAAAGTTTTTTAATCCTTTCAAAAGAGCTATTTCTTCTAATTAAACGGTCTTTGTGATTCAGAAGTCACTCTTAAAGAATTGGAACAAAATTCGAACTTTAGCGTAAAAAGCGAGGTATTGCCGAGGGGGAGAACCCCCTCATATACGTAATAATTTCTGTTTGTTTTAAGTTGTAATGTTGCTCCTTACTTTCAGTTGAAAAAACTTGTTTTATTTTATTTAATTTATATAAAGAATCTATGGAGCAAACATTTTAGAGTCCCCCTTTTCCCTTTTTTTTAAGAAAGCGACATGAGACTTAAAAAAAAGTGTATTTTGGCCAAAAAACCCAACTTCTGTATATATCAGCCTGCTCAGAAACAAGCGTGGAGCTCCTCAGCAATCCTTGGTAGGGAGTAGCCCTTCAGTCCACGTGGAGATGCAGTGGTACTTCAGTTTTTTGGAAATTTTCCCTTTTTATTCTGGTCGATCACCATTTTTAATCAGGAGCATACGATCAGAGTCTAGGATTTAGGGATGGTGCTATTTACTCGGATTACTAAAGAAATCCGAGTCTTTTGAAATTAAAGCTTGGATTTCGAGTCGGAGTTGGGAGTCTAACTTAGTAGGATAGAGTTTTAGAATTGGTGAAAGTAAAAAAGAGTCACTTCCGACTTGTGAAATATAATTTTTGATGAATATTTACTGTACTTCAGACTAATATAAAAAAGCACGAATCCAAGTTTTTGTGCCTAAAATTTTGGAGTCGACATCGGTAATATACGAACTCCAAAGCCAACTCGTAATTATGCTCAATTTACGTAAACCAACGATGTGAAGTCGGAGGATAACATGCCCGACTCTTCTTTCAATGTTGTTGTAGTAAAAACTACTGTTGTGGTCCTGAATCATGAAGACCCTCAAGGCCATAAGTCCCAAGTGACTTAGTTTTTAAATTTTTAAGGTTTTTTACTTATTGGTTTTGAATCATGTACATAGAATCAGGGTTAATAGAAAGGACAACAGAGAAATACAAATTGTTTGTATGCCTGACATTTCGTAGGGAGCGCAATCGCGCTGCCTAAGTAAAGAACGATGTTGGCGGAATGTATTATTTTTTTTTCCATACCAGGGCAATTCGTATCGAAGGAGTTGTCGTAGAAACTTCTAAAAGGGCTCATTCGACTAGAAATTGGAGTGGCTTGTGCTCTTTTTTAATAGTCGAAAGTGATTGGAAGGCAGCTAACACCCCTTGCACGCCCACCATTTCCCCAAAGACATCAGATCAAAATTTTGACATAGCCATTTTGTTCAGCGTGGTTGATTTCCAGATAAAAAATATGTTTTTGAGGAGGACACTCCCCCACAACCGTCAGGGCAAGGGTTTTAAGTTATGCCCTGGGGGCATATAAGAACGATGTTGGCACAATGTATTATTTATTTTATTTCCTTTAGACCAGGGAACTTCGTATCGAAAAAGTTGTCGTAGAAACTTCGAAAAGGGCTCAATCAATTGGAAATTTGGAGTGGCTTTTGCCCTTTTTAATAGTCGAAAGTGATTTGAAAGCAACTAACACCCCTTCCACGCCCACCATTCCTGAAACTCATCTAATAAAAAGTCTGAAATAGCCGTTTTGTTCCGTGTAGCTGATTTTCCATGTAGAAATTAGGTTTTTGAGGAGGCCACTCTCCCACAGCCCTCAGGGCAAGGGTTGTAAGTTATGCCCTGGGGGCATATAAGGTTTTTAGAGAAAGTGTTGTCGTAGAAACTTCAAAAAAGGCTCATTCGATTGGAAATTCTAAGTGCTAGTGCCCTTTTTAATACAATCGGAAGTGATTGGAGGGCAACTAACACACCTCTCACGCCCACCTTTCCCCCAAACCCATCCAATCAAAATTTTAAGATAGACATTTTGCTCAACGTAGCTGAAAGTTCTGGAAATTAGGTCTTTGAGGATGACAAGCCCCCAACAGCCCTAAGGCAAGGCTTGTAAGTTATGCCCTGGGGGCATATAAGATTTTTATACATCGCGTTGTCGTAGAAACTTCAAAAAGTCATTCGATTGGAAATTGAAATGGCTAGTTCCCTTTTTAATAGTCGAAAGTGATTGGAAGGCAACTTACACCCCTTCCACTCCCACCATTTCCCCAAACACATCCAATCAAAATTTTGAGATAACCATTTTGTTCCACGCAGTTTGAAGTTCAGGGACTTATACCTTTGATCAGGATACCCCCCCCCCACAGTCTTCAGGGCAAGGGTTATAAGTTATGCCCTGGGGGCATATAAGGTTTATATAGAAAGTTGTAGTAGGAATTTCAAAAAGGGCTCATTTGATTGGAAATTGAAATTACCCTTTTTAATAGTTGGAAGTGAGTGGAGAGTAATTAACCCTCCTCTGACGCCCACCATTTCCCCAAAAAGATTCTATCAAAAATTAGAGATAACCATTTTGTTCAATGTAGTTGAAAGTTCTGGAAATTATGTATTTAAGGATGACAAACCCCCCAGAGCCCCAAGGGCAAAGGTTGTAAGTTATGCCCTGGGGGCATATAAGGTTTTTATAGATAGAGTTGTCATAAAAACTTCAAAAGGGCCTCATTCAATTGAAAATTGAGAGGGCTAGTGCGCTTTTCAATAGTCGAAAGTAATTAGAGGGTATCTAACCCCCCTCTCACGACCACCATTCCCCCCAACACATCCAATCAAAATTTTCAGATAAACATTTTGTTCAACGTAGTAGAAATTTCTGGAAATTAGGTCTTCTAAAATGACAGCCCCCCAGCCCCCAGGGCAAGGGTTGTAAGTTATGCCCTGGGGGCATATAAGGTTTTTATTGAAATTGTTGTCGTAGAAACTTCAAAAGGGCTCATTTGATTGGAAATTGAAAGGGCTAGTGCCTTTTTAATAGTTGAAAGTGATTGGAAAGCAACTAACACCCTTTCCACGCCCACCATTTCCCGAAACACATCCAATCAAAAGTTTGAGATAGCTATCTTGTTCAACGTCGTTGATTCACAGATAGAAATTATGTTTTTTAGAAGGACACTCCCCCACAGCCCTCAGGTCACTGGTTGTAAGTTACGCACTGGGGGCATTTGAGGTTCTTATAGAAAGTGTTTTCTTAGAGACATCAAATAAGGATAATTAGACTGGAAATTCTAAGTGCTAGTGCCCTTTTTAATAATCGGAAGTGATTGGAGGGCAACTAACACACCTCTCACGCCCACCTTTCCCCCAAACCCATCCAATCAAAATTTTAAGATAGACATTTTGTTCAACGTAGCTGAAAGTTCAGGAAATTAGGTCTTTGAGGATGACAAGCCCCCAACAGCCCTAAGGCAAGGCTTGTAAGTTATGCCCTGGGGGCATATAAGATTTTTATACATCGCGTTGTCGTAGAAACATCAAAAAGGGCTCATTCGATTGTAAATTGAAATGGCTAGTTCCCTTTTTAATAGTCGAAAGTGATTGGAAGGCAACTTACACCCCTTCCACTCCCACCATTTCCCCAAACACATCTAATCAAAATTTTGAGATAACCATTTTGTTCCACGCAGTTTGAAGTTCAGGGAATTATACCTTTGATCAGGATACCCCCCCCCCCCACAGTCTTCAGGGCAAGGGTTATAAGTTATGCCCTGGGGGCATATAAGGTTTATATAGAAAGTTGTTGAATAAATTTCAAAAAGGGCTCATTTGATTGGAAAGTGAAACTTCCCTTTTTAATAGTCGGAAGTGAGTGGAGAGTAATTAACCCCCCTCTGACGCCCATCATTTCCCCAAAAAGATTCTATCAAAAATTATAGATAGCCATTTTGTTCAACGTAGTTGAAAGTTCTGGAAATTATGTATTTAAGGATGACAAACCCCCCAGAGCCCCCCGGGCAAAGGTTGTAAGTTATATACCCTGAGGGCATATAAGGTTTTTATAGATGGATTTGTCACAAAAACTTCAAAAGGACCTCATTCAATTGGAAATTGAGAGGGCTAGTGCCCTTTTCAATAGTCGAAAGTAATTAGAGGGTATCTAACCCCCCTCTCACGACCACCATTCCCCCAAACACATCCAATCAAAATTTTCAGATAAACATTTTGTTCAACGTAGTAGAAAGTTCTGGAAATTAGGTCTTCTAGAATGACAGCCCCCCCCCCAGCCCCCAGGGCAAGGGTTGTAAGTTATGCTCTGGGAGAATATAAGGTTTTTATTGAAATCGTAAGATTTTTATACATCGCGTTGTCGTAGAAACTTCAAAAGGGCTTATTTGATTGGAAATTGAAAGGGCTAGTGCCTTTTTTAATAGTTGAAAGTAATTTTAGAGCGATTGACGCCCCTCTCACGCCCACCATTTGCCCAAACACATCCAATCAAAATTTTGAGATATCCATTTTGTTTAACGTAGCTGAAAGTTCTGGAAATTAGGTCTTGAGGATGACAACCACCCTAACAGCCCTTAGGGTAAGGGTTGTAATTTATGCCCTGGGGGCATATAAGGTGTTTATAGAAAGAGTTGTCGTAGAAACTCAAAAAGGGCTCATTCGATTGGAAATCGAAAGGCCGTGACCTTTTAAATAGTCGAAAGTTATTGGAAGGCTTGACATTTTTATAGTAAAGATCGATATGGGTATAATGTATTATTTTTCTGTCGTTGTTGTTTAAACCAGGGCACTTCGTATCGAACGAGTTGTCGTAGGAACTTCGAAAAGGGCTCATTCGATTGAAAATAGAAAGAACTGATTTCCTTTTTAGTAGTCGAAAGTGATTGGAGGGCAACTAATCCCCCTCCCACGCCCACCCTCCCAATTGCCCAATATTTTAAAAACTAAAAGTTGCCTTAATATTAAATCAAAATGCACCGTGTTAATGCTAATTCCCAAAAAGGCATCTCAGCAGTATCCCAAGAGCGATTAAGGGTATTATGTTCAAACTTTCGGGGCTACTTCTGCTCTTAAAATTTAACCAAATCAAATAGCGTAAGTGTATCCAAGCTATCAAAGAAAGTAAACAGATTTTTTTTTGCGAATGGTATCAAATTTTCCATTTCAGGTCAACTAGAGGAGGTATGAAACTAAATTAAACACTACTATTTGTGTCCAGATTTTTAAAAGGGTGTATGTTGTTAAAAATTGCTGAAAATATTTCTCCAGCATGCACATTGCAGGCCAAACTATAAAGTCTTAAAAAAACGAAAAGATGTAAAGTATTTTTTTTTTCCCTGAAAAGACTATGCCAATATAAAACGAACAGAAATTAATTAAAAAAAAACTTTTTCCACAAAATAAGTTTTTCAAAGAAAAGTAATTCCCAAGGCCAGAACATAATTTGCACTTTCCTGAAAAAAATACAAATGAATGTGCATTGTCAGTTTAATACACATATACTGATATTTAGTAATCAAAATGCTAATATTATTTGATTTATTAAAGTTATAAAAGTAAAAACATTTATATTTTTTTCAGTAAATTGCAAACTGTGTTCTGGCCTTCGGAAGACATAGGGGGTTTTGAGCCCAACTTATGTTAATTTCTGCTCGTTTTGAGTTTGACTCAGTTATTTATTGTAATTTCTGTTCGTTTTGGGTTTCCTTTATTTATCGATGCTGATTTGTGGTAGTTTCACGCTTGGTTGATTATTTGATGTTATTTTTGCTTATTTTTTGTTTAATAGAGTTCTTTACTTTTCTTTGAAAAACTTATTTTGTGGAAAAAGTTGTTTTTAATTAATACATGGAAAACTCTTTTTTTTTCAGTTTAGCTATAATTTTAGTGTAAGAGTCTTCTGAGCTTATGACGTCTATACTGTACAGCCTTGCCCTTACTTCTTTTGGTAAAGTTCTTTTGGTAAAGGTTTATTAACAAAGTAAATCTATGACAATTAAAAAAAATTAAAAACAGTTAAAAAAAATGTCATTGTCTCTCCTTTTTAAGTCACAGTGCATTACTATTTGCTTCTGCATTTGTAATATTATTTAACTTTTTAAAACATGCAAGTATCGAATTTCAAGGTGTGTTGCTGTTTTTGATCTGGTTTTCGGAAAACTTGTCCATTACCAAGTTCTTGTCTTATTCTTTGGTTAAATCCTGTTGAACTTTCAAATGTCAGTGGTTTCAGTCAAGCCAAATTATCTAATCTTGCATTTTTATTAAACTTGAGAATTTAAAGTAAAATGAAAGAAGCTGCTTCCGTTTTTCCATCTCTGTTTCTGCATAAATCTGAAGGGAATTTGTATTTCTGGTTACTTTAATACAGAGCTATAAACAAAAAAAAGAACAAACAAGGAAAGCTACAGCTGTAAATGTACATTTGTAGAAATTCACGTTTTACATATTGAAGAAATTCACTATGCACAATATGAATTTTGGGAAATCGAGCGATGTCCTCGTGTATACTAGGCAGATGTCTTAACACTGGGACTCGACAACCCAGAATGACGGAGTTGAGGACACCAGCTTTGAGCCCCTAAAATGTTGAAAATTAAAAATAACATGCAGTTTCTACCTAGGGAATTCAAGGGCATCAGTTCATGAAAATGTAGGGGGAGGGGCTTAATGATCTGTTTTATGAGGGAGTAGCAATCTGGTGTCATTGCTTAAAAAAGACTGTCACAGATCCCGAAAAATATCCATTTTTCTGACCTTTCTTAGTTTTAAGCCCCTTATTCAAAATGTATTTGCACAAAACTTGTTTTTCACTCATTATATTTTGTTTTTAGACCTATTCAGAATGATAATAGTTAAACTAATCTTACGGTTGACTGATATCAATTCTGAAATTATGGTTCTTCCCATTTGGTTCGATATTTCTATAAAAGTCAGAATCGCCAAATATCTATCATCATTATCCAATTTTGATTTCACATCTGTCTACTGTTGATTCTAAGAAACCTTTGTAATGCCTTCGTTTTTTATTCAACTAAGTACCAAAGACACTTAGCTTTATAGCTGAGTGGAACAGATTTAAAGTTTCTTATATAGTAGTTAAATGATTTACTTAGTATGTAAGTTTCCTCAATTTTCTTTTAGTATAGCTATATCAACTTTATTTTTTATTCAATTTGGCAGAAAATAAGTCCTATTTTTGGTAATAGAGCTACTTGATTACAAGCACGTACATAGGGCATTAACCTCTGGGCCTGTGCTGCTTGCCCTACCCGCTCCCGGAATATCGGGATTTTTACAAATGTTAACAGATGTCTTACATTTTCTAAGCAATTTCCCTATTTGTTTCTTATTCAAACTGTGTGCGTGCCTACCTAGGTGGTATCCAGAATTTTTGCTGGGGAAGGGTGTTTACAAATAAAACTTTACAAAACGCATCAAAATTTGTTTATGTGCATTTTTGTTACTTTTTTACGAGTCGGATAAAAATATCGCTGGGGGGGGGTCAAACCCAGTATCCCCTCCCCCTCCTAGATACGGCCTTGGTGCCTACTTCATTTACTTCTTTGAGCAACATCGATATTCTAACATTTCATTTTGTTTTCTTTTTTTTTAACTTACCTCTTCCGAAGGGGACACCTAACCGGTTGGATCTTCCCGTTTCGGCACATTTCGTCAGCTCTGATCCCCTGTTTCTGTTTGTTGTTTTTGTGCATAGATACAAAACTTTTTTCTTTTTTTGCAAATCAAAGTTTTTCATTTTAATTAGTCTTTTATGTCCTAGTACACACAAGATTCTTATTAAAAATGTCAGGATAGTTTATAATTATTTCAAAGTAAGTCTAAGATACGAAGGGGAAAGGTGTTTACAAGCAGTGTTCATTTTAAATGTGCAGCCCAGGAATTAAGAAACTTCATTTCAAATCCAAACAATATATTCTTAATTTCATGATATATTGCTCGTGGTTGATCAAAATGTCAATAACTTGATTGTTTATTTGACAGAAATACATGGTGACAGGCCTTTCACTTTTAAATAATCCCAGTAAGACATCGGGTTTCAAATCCTACCATATTTGAAAAATTGTTTTACCGCGTAAATCCTGCTTTGTATTGCAATGGTGTAATTTTAAAGCGACTGACCTAATTGATTTTATAACATGTTTAATTGTTTTCCACAATTTTCGAACAGGCTTCTCAATTTTTGAAATTTCTTTAAAGAAAAACATCAACTGATATGTACAAATTTTCAACTTTAACCAAGGGATCACCCACTTCCCGCCACCCGATGTGCGCCTTGGTGTTCCACGCATACCGAACAGTTCCGCCACGCCTTGCTCGCGCCATCTAGTGTACACGATTTCTGAAAATCGTTGACCCCTCGTTTCTAGCATACACATGATTAACATATATATATATATATATATATATATATATATATATATATATATATATATATATATATATATATATATATATATATATAATTTTACGCCCCCTGCGAAATAGCTTCCTGTGCACTTCGTCTGCTTCATTCCTCTCCCCCCCTTCCCCCCGAAAAATACAAAACTTCCTGTGTACGCCATTGATGTGAATAATGCCTTCACACCAATGAAAATTGGAGTGTCAACGGATTTTGTTGAGATTGTTTTTTCGTTTTTGTTATATCGGCTAATATTCCCTTGTTTTATCTTCTGGTGGTATTGGGCCATTTAAACAAGTTTTTAAGCTAAGAATTTTTTTATTTTCAAGGAAGTGTTAAAATCAGTATAGTAAAACATTTGTTTATAATAATAATAACCTGTTCACTCTTTGTTTTGTTTTACGACACCTTCCCTCTGAGTTGCTATAATTCGTTAATGGGGAGGGGGTACGAATTTGATAGATAGATTTTCTCAAGCAATGAGTAACCTAACCTTGAAAACGAAGTTTACCACAGATCCAGGTATAATGCGCCGCTTGCTTCGTGGTTTGGTTAATTATGAATTTATGTACCGGTTCCGTAGCAGGATGATAATCAGTATCATACCTTATGTTGCTTGTGAGGCGGAAATTTCAAAGATTGGTGAAAAATAGTGAAAGCGGATTTTTAATATTTTACTATTCTTGGTATTAATGGATTCTGGTGCATTGACTACAGTTTTAATTGTGTAAAATAACACTTCAGGTGAATTGTCAGTTTCGAAACCAGTTGTAGGCTAAGCCCTTCGCTACAGAATGGATAATGCACCCTTTATCAAACTGTTGTCCCTGACATCCTTTAGGGCCTGCGAGTAATTCTTTATGAATCCCCCAGTTGATACTCCGTCGTTAAAAAATGGTAACAACAAAAAGTTGTGTCGAGAAAATCCATTTGTTGCTGCTTGAAGTAGTGTTTGTTGGCACAGTGGTGGCAATTATGGGATGGTCAGGTTGGGCCATCGCTCCTTCCCCTTACTTTGTGAGATATACCTTTACTGTATTGCCATTTAAAAAAACGAAAGTGCCCCCACCCCTGATATTTTCAAAACATAATTTTTGTATCTTCTTTTAATAAAATTATCGCCCCCCATCCCCTTCCATTTCCAAAAATTGGCGCCACTATGTTGGCTCTAAGTATATTCGTTTCGCAGCGTAGACTATCTGGAGTGTCGCAATATCAAACAAGTTTATAGATTCTCACAACCTAGATTAGCAAAAGTTTTTAGACCTATTATAATTAGATAGAATAATAATGTAAATAAAAATAATAGAAAACGGGCTATAGTAGCAATATGTATAGTAGCTATTCTCTGTTGATTCTGCCCCCTCCTTCGGCTCTTAGGTGTTCTGGAACATATCGAATTCCCTTTGTTAATTGTGAAAGATCTAGATTTTCAATTAGATACCAAATACCATTTATTTCAAATAAATATAGGCTGAAAGATAGAATTCAAATTGAGTCATTTCGGCAAATATCAGTTCTAAGGAAGAAAATATTAAAATTATGTATTGACCTGTGATGGTGGAATAGAAATTTTTTTATTATTATTATTATTTTATTTTTTTTTTTATTTGTTACCCATGTTGGGATAGCCTTCCATGCCCCACTTGTCCAGCGTTTGTTTTCTTTATATTTGTTATGTTTTTTGTTTTTTTCTTTAACCAGGTTTTTTTTTCTTTTTCTCTTTTGTTATGATGAGGAAATGTTTTTTTTGTTTTGTTTGTTTGTTTTTTTTGTTTTTTTTTTGTTTTTTTTTTATTATTATTATTATTATTAATACCCAATTTTACGAGCTTTGCTCTCTGTTGGGGGTATATGTTTTTTTTGTTATGTTGATTTATTCAAATAAAATCTTCTTCTTCTTCTTCTTCTTAAATAAATAAAAAAATATATATATATATATATATATATATATATATATATATATATATATATATATATATATATATATATATATATATATATATATATATATATATATATATATATATATATATATATATATATATATATATATATATATATATATAGGAGGTTTGCTACTATATATAATATTCGCTCAATATTGCAGATCGAGGATTTTACCAAAAACTTTCACAAAAAACTGTTTGGGCAGTGTGGAGCTTGAAAAGAATTGTAACATATTTTAATGATTTCTCTAAGTCAACAATATCGACCGATAGAAGCAAAGATCTTGGGTTAAATTTTCAAGCAAGAGGTCTTGAAGCCGAAGAATTACTTTTTCACTTTCAAGAATTCCGTAACTACAGGACATCAGGAATCTACTTGCTGATGAATAATCACGTCGTTTCCACTAATTTTGATTCTATAAAGTACGGACAGATCAGCCATACAAATTAGGGAGGGGGTTTCGAACTTTATGACCGCACGCAGGATTTTTGTTCGGGGGGGGGGGTACAAAAATTATTCCCATGAACATGTATTTTACATGTATTACATAGGCTATAACGTAGATAATTTTACGTACCATATGTGCCAGGGCTTAGTGAAAAACTTAAAAGAATTTTACAGAGTAATGGTCTAAAGGTAGCTTTAAAGAGTAATGCTACTTTGGGTAGTTTTCTAAATTCTGGGAAGGATCTAACTTCATTGGGGCAGCAAAGTGGGGTCTCTCAGATCCCATATGCTTGTGGAAGTTCATATGTGGGACGTACTAACCAGAATTCGGAAATAAGATTACTACAGCATCAAGACTCTTATTTCGTCGGCTTTAAAGCAAAATTCCAAACCTGCAGATTTCACTTCAGCCCTATCGGAACATATTTTTGATTTTCCGGACCATTTTATTCGATAAGGTCTCTTTGTTTTCTAGGAACCGGGATTTAAGGCAAAATTTTCGGGAAACTATTGATGTTAAGAAAATTTTATTCCAGAATATGGTTTTAAATAGAGACAAAGGTGAATTTGGTTTGAACTCTATTTATTAGAGTCAGATAGAGTAAAGTTCATTTCACCGAATGTGATTAACCTCTGTCCAATTGTTAGTTCAAATAATGCTAACGAACTGGAACCAGAAAGGTCAAGGAAACTTCCGGTTTTGCTTTGAAAATATAATGCTATTAAACAATATGCAGCTATTTTATTTTGTGCATAAAGTATTGTTTTGAATTTGTTTTATTTTATTTTTACTACTGATGACGGTCGCTTCATATGTGACCGAAATATCTGGTATTTTTTGTGAAATTTATCACTTTCTATTTAAAGGGTTTATCCCTATTTGAAATTTATTTATCGTATTACATATGTTTTTGCTACTTTTGTACGAGTCGGATTTTCTAGTGGGGGGGTCAAACCGGGTACCTCTCCGCCTCCTAGATATGGCCCTGGTGAGTATGCGTGGTTTGCAAAGAAGCATTTTTTAACAGTTGTTCAACAAGCTCAATTTTCCAAGCTGGATACTTGCTCATTTATTCAACCCAACTAAAAAACAATTGCCAATTTACCTTTCATCGGTAAAAAATGTAAATATTCATTGTGTTGAATACTCTTGATGTCACGGAAATAACGTCATCTCTAACCCACCTGACCGGACGCCATTAACAATGAATCTAGTTTCATTAGAGGCAAGCAATTCCTGTCTGGAAAATTGAATGTGGATTTAACCGTAGATAAAAAGGTATACAGTGTATTAAAAAGAATGACTGTTCCGCCCGGAACGAGGTAACCATTCAAAAGAAAGCTCATTTCCTACTTCTAAATACATGGATCAATATTAACAGGCGCGTATCTCTGGCATTTTTATAGGGGAGGCAAGACGGGTCCACATCCGGATAGTCGGGGCATGGGCTATTCAAAAAAAAAATATCCAAATTATTGGGGAGAGACAACTGGACCCCCTTGCACTCCCCCCCCCCAAAAAAAACGCCACTGAATACTAAAGGACACATACTTAGTAAAAGAATAAGAGTTTTCAGTATCCAAAACTTGCTTACAGTCATAAAACATTAGCTGAATCGCACAGTTTTGCGATAACCAGTGCCATAACCTATGTGGTCCCCGCATGCTTTCTGTGTCATCATCACTGGGAGAAAGAGGGTTAATTTAAGTGGATAGATTTTTCAACATCTTTATTTTAGTCCCTTCAACTTGAACTAGAAATGCGGGGAGAACGTTTGTCAGCGCTGCAACGTGAAGTTGAATCATTGTCAGCTGATGAGAAATCGGACCCAGAAGTGGCTGCTTTAAGAAGATCCAAAATTGAACTTGAGAACAAGGTCAAAGACCAAGAAGAAGAGCTCGATGACTTGGCAGGTAATCTGTTGTATTTTATTATTATTATTATTTTTTCGTCGTGGTTAGCGTTCTTAGTACAGGATAGAATAGAGGATGTGGAGCTAGTAGGCGAATTTGCCATTAAGGACCATTTGTCTCTTTCCCAAGAAAGTTCTTAAATAAAAGTCAAATAAATACTATACCTGGTGTATACTTTTATATAACAAACAGAATATTTCTACCAAGAGAATTTTAAGAAAAAAAGTTATATCCGTAATTCTGATCTCTAAGTATCTTTTAAGAGGTTGAGTTGGGGGGGGGGAGGGGGCGTCTGCACCTCCTAGAAAAGGTGCCTATTAAGCTCTGTTGGAACTTGGTTATGTTATTCCTCTCTGGCGTTCCGAAGAATAAAAATGTACGCATATACTCATACCCTAATGAATGCGTGGCTGGTTTCCTGATTATAATTTTTTTTTCTCTCTTTTTTTTATTTAACAAAAACACAATCTCCTTGGGGAAAATGGCAAAGTATTCTGTGAATACCAACCACATTGATAATGTTTAAAGCGAAAGGTATTTTTTTCTTTATTTAACTTGCAAGGTGAAATCTCGACACCAGGTCCTTATGACCTCTTCCCCTTTCGTTTGAGGGTGTCCTACCATTTGTTTGGCCCAGGCGACTTGCCAAAAAGCCCCCCATATTTAGTAACTTATCATCCTTCACTCGGGATTGAACCCCATTTTTCACTCAGCCTGTTGCTCGACTTACAGTCGATCAGAATAGTACCTGACATTATATTTTTGCAATTCTTCTGGAAGATATTGACCATACCTTCCTCGAGTTATTGAAGAATATAGGTTTCTGAACTATACTTGACATCTGTCTTTTCGCTGGCTTCTAATATCCTAATTTTAGTTCCAAAACGTATCTTCATATTCTTGTAATCACCTTTCATCCCCGTGCAAGGCCATATCCAGGGGTGGGGGACTGGGGTTTTGACCTTCTCCCCCCGAAATGTTTGTCCAATTCGTAAAAACACAACAAAAATGAATATAAACACATTTGTGATGTGTCTTTAAAGTTTACTTTGTAACCCCCTCCCTTCGGAAAAAATCTTGGATGCAGCCTTATCACCATGTGTTCGTTAATTTAGTTTTCGGACCTACTTTTGCCCTCAGGGTTTTCAAATATCAATAATGCATTTATTTTACTAATTTCTTTATGTAAAACGCTCAAATCATCTGCATGATCAGTTCCTAGGAGAGTCTTATTTTCCCACCACGCTTGCCCCCAACATTTGCCATGTTCCTTTAGTACACTGGTTCCTTAGGACAATTCATCGGAAGAATCCATGTAAACGGGATAGGACACAATCCTACTTAGCTCTTAAATCTACACTAACTTAGCTACTAACCTTGTTTGTTACCTCAGACACATCGTGTTCTTCTTTACAAGTTGTATTCATACAATCATTCGATCCATCTTCTACAATATCAAGTTCAAAACTCCCCAATTTTGTACCCCACTTGATCTTGAAATACTTCTTGAGATTCGCATCCTGAGGTCTACCATTACCATAAGTACCTTGTAAACAGCTACTCATCTCGAGTTTCACCTTTACATTCATTCTACTAATACTAGAAAGTAAGGCTTACTTTTGGTTCAATAACACTCACTAATATTATCTTAATATTTATGTCAACTTATAGGCCAATTTGTGACCAAATACCTTATGGCCACTTCTATGCTATTGCTCTCGCAAAATGTAGCTGTCTCATAACATCATGTATTTTTCTATGTACTTACTTTGATATTAAAAGTACCTATAAAAATGCACTATTTCTGCAAGGGATCTTGTCTTCTTCATGTTTTTTTTATCCTACAACTGAATGGGCTCATCAAAGTTACTACTGCATCCTTTAGTCGGCTCTACAGGGGCATATATCATTACGATTGATACCCTACACCTTTTAGTCGTAAAGCGTGCAACCAAAACCATATTGTTGATTCTTTCCCAGCCTAAACAAGACTTAGAAGTTTCCTTGTTCATTCATGGCTCCTTTTCCCTCCTAAATAACTCGTCCATCCTACCTAAATGCGTGTGTCCGAAATTACCTAATTTCATGCTTCCTCACCCTGATGGAAGAGTTTTCGAAAATCTTGAAAATTATATTTTGAATGTCAAAATGCTAATAGTCTTCCAATGTTCAATAAATTCCTGTTCGTAATTTTCTTATTATTTAGATCATGAGAGCATTAGAACCTCTATTAAAGCGAACAGTCGCATCAGTCCAGGTACGAGACCAACAACTCCTTCTTACATCTTCGAAAAGTTCCTAAGGCAGCTTACAACTCAACAGCAAGTAGTCCCAGATCCTTCAGTTATATGGAAGATTTTTGCAAATCTTGGCTCATTTTTGATCAATTTTATTTTGTGACCCATTTTAGTTTTGGGTATTGTTGATTCCCTCCTATAAAGAACAGATGTCCTATAAAGAAGATGTCTTGAATAAGGACCCCCAGCCATATTATCTCCATCTCATCATGTAATCATGCCTGCAAATATTTTATATTAACGTGACAGGGAAACCTTTTGCAAAGAAAAATAGCGAGTGGAGTCTAGACGACCGTCTTCAAGCCTTGCAAAACAAAAACAAGAAAATATATCCATGCTCCAAATTTGGTGTAAAACAATGTATTTAAACTAGGGTGTAGTTTCTTGGGTACCGTTCCTCAAGGTCATGCTGCAACCTTGCTCTTAAGCCATTACTCTGGTTAGGTGAACATATGAAAGTTTCACTCCAACTTTTCTATAAGGTTGTGCAACCAGGATTTTCCTTCTGGAATTAGAGGTGAGCAACTTATGGGGAAGTAGGAACCCACAAACATCTTACAAGATTGTCACAGCTCCAATCTTCTATACTCAGCCTTTCCTCGTTACAACTATCTATACAACTGCTTAGTACAGAATATAACTGCAGTCTTATATCGGTAACATACTTTTGACCTATTTAGAAGAGGGCTTGAGACCAAGCCTTATGAGGTTTGAAGGAATGTAACCTATATAACCCCTACTTTTGGGGAATTAGAAGTCTTGCCAATAACTTGGCACTATTAACCAACCTTGTCACTTAATATTATAACACCAATATTATTCCGTATTGAAATGCCTATTATCGTACCAGTTTCTTCGAATCAGTTCGTCGTGTATCATTTGAGGATAAAAAGAAATCCCTCTGAGATTGTGAATATTATCTCTAAATCTCCCAGATGATTCTCCGCCCCAGAAAAAAAAGAAATAATGACATATACATTTTACAAAGGCCCCCCCCCCCGCGCTCGTAAAAGGCGAGGGTGGACCTTTGTGTAAGTATGTAAATAAATTTGTTTTAGCTACGTATACGCCTATATGGTCTAAGCTAGGCATGTAAGCACAGGGGTAGCTTTTTTTCTTCCACGCGAATTTGTTCGACAGTGTTTTCTTTCTTTTGCCCTTGGCAGCTTTTCTAAGTGTAATTCAGACAATTTTGAGCTGGGCAGGTTTTCTAATGATCGTAACGGTCTTTTCTTCTACTATATTTTTCTTCTTTAATTGTAAAGTAATTTTGATTTAAGTGTGAGTTTTTATACTTTTTGTGTTATAGTATTTGTGGATTAACCATGATCGTATGTTATAGTATTTGTGGATTAACCATGATCTATAAAGCTTTTTAGTGCACATATTATATCATTTGGTGTTTCTCATAGAAATTACGCTAACTTTTTTTTTTTGCTGTGATTTTATATCACATTCACATTGACATCTTCAAGGCATAACTTTTGGGCGTCTTTAGTACCGGTGATTTGTGTCTCCAAATTTTAAAGCCGCGATCTAATTACTTCCTTTTAGACCTTAGATAAAGTTTCTTTGGTAAATATTGATTATTGCTCTATTTCACGGTATCATGTGAACGATGCTTGTGATATAGTGGTTTAAATATGTTTTCCATTTAATTTCCTTTTTTTTCAAAATGCTACTGCTACGACCATAGAGGTGCGAAGAGGGAGCCTCGGGTCCTAATCTCCTGAAATCCAAATCTTCCGGGATTTCTGGGCTCTTCTTATGCAAATTATCAAATTAAATTCGCCTGTTATTATTGCGCTACCCTCTTATGAAAATTCCTGTTGTCGTTTCCTCGCTACTACCCCTAAAAACTTGTTGCAGCACCAGTCTACCTGAGTCCAACATAACTGCGCACGCTCCTCCTACGCTCTAACCAAGGGTGCATCCAGAATGTTTGTTTGGGGCGGGGGGTACAATAAAAAACTTTCAAACTTCCAAAAATATGCTTATATGCATTTTTTTACATTTTTACAAGTCACGATTTTTTTTGTGCGGGGGGGGGGTTGAAAACCGGGGGGCCCCCCCCCCTTCCTTGAAAATCTAATTTGCTTTACATACTTTCTTATGGACCTATTCCCACTCCACACGGGGACGACTTGCTTTTTCTTCAGCAATCTGTCATCCTTCGTCCATAAAACGTGTCCTATACATCTTACCGCTTCTTTTATTTTGGTCCTAGAAAGTTGGATCGAACAACATATCCCTGTTGTTTATTGTTTGGTGCGTGTCAAACGAGTATCGAATCATTTAACAATTCCTCTGGACAAAATTTCGCACATCTTCTACGGCCCTACGAAGTACCCTCATTCGAGAGCCGTACTTGACTACTATCATTTCCCTGGCTTCCAGTATTCTAATCTTAAGTTCGCAAACATATCTTCATATTCTTCCAAACTTTTTCCAACTGCAAAAAAAGTATCCCTGTGCATTAACTAATCTATCTTTTACATTTTCACCATCTTTACTAGTAATACTGCCTACTTACGTAAAACTATACACTTGGTCGATTTTTACGTTACTTACCATCACCTCTTCGCTCTCATTTAGCCTTAGCCTTGTGACTTAATCTTCCTCCAGTTTGGGCGCTCTCGAAACCTCGAAAATTCATTAATTTCGTTAACATTTTCATCTAGGACACTCAAATCATCTGCGTCTGCATAACCTATGTCTAGGAGAGTTTTACCCTCCCGTCTGAAGCCATGTTCTGCCATAGCATTTGCTGTGTTCCTTAGAGGAAGCCTATCAAAATAATCGAAAGAAATGGGGTAGGACAAAATCCTGCGTAATATATGATTCCACTTCAAAACAAATACTAGCTTCACTTCCTGCCTTAGCCGCTTCTGTATTCTTGTCGAACGTAGTAGACTTACTTGCGCTTGGTAATGCGCTTATCTGAATACCATAGAAGGATAGGGTCTGCACTAGAGCTGTATTATCAGTTGCATCTAATGCCTGTTCACAGTCTTTAAGACTGAGGATTAAAGGGGTCTGATGATTCTGACACTTCTAAATTATTAATCTGAGTGAAGATTTGGTCGACGCATCCCATTCTCTTCCTAAAACAACGCTGTTCTTCTCTTAAAACTTCATGTACGCCATCTCTTAGTCTATTAAGTTTCCTCATGCTAAGTAATTTGCTTCTTACAGCAATCAAATTGATGTCCCTGTAATTTCCATACTCACTTTTATTAGCTTTTTATATAGGGGTTTAATAAAAGTTTTTCTAAAATCACTAGGTACTTCCTCTTTTTCTAAATCGTAATTAATAATCTTCAGTATCTTAGCTCTGACTTAGCCACCTTTCAGCCTCATTATTTTAATCCTTGTACTACTGTCTGGAAATCCTCCTTGCACAATAGATCTTCCTTCACTTCTAAATCGTCTAAAAATTTGTCACTGTTTTCTCTTTAATTTCCAATAATTTTGTCTCAGTTTCTTAGAATGTCGATGCAATATTTTACTAATATGCCGTCTAGCGGCATTTTTCTAGAGTTTCGGCAATTTTATCCATTGCCTCTGTTTCACATATCCAAAATTCATACTTCAATGCCTTATTTGTTTCCCTTACTTTCCTCTCGCTCTTTTGAGATCTGTCACTCAGAAATATTTTGCACAAACCTTCTCTCCTGCCAAGCCTAGAGTATCTTCGCTAATATTCCTAATTCTGTTTCTAAATTTCTAAGACATCTTCTGCTACTTCGCAAGCTATTTTCCTAAAATTATTCGATACGTCTGCTACATAATCAACTTCTAAACTCTTCAGTTTCTTAACCATCTCTTCTTTGAAGTTTCCTAGTAAATTCTAGCTTGGAGTCTATCGACATCATATCTATCCGGAAGATGGTAGAGAGTTAATTAAAGCTGAACTTCAGCTTTAAAATAACTCTAGTCGCTACTGAATGATGGTCTTTGCTTTCTCCTGTATGCTCTAATGTCCAGTATTAATACTGTCAGTGTTTGATTTACAAAACCCTAATCAATGAGGTGAGCCGTCGTCTCATCATGTCAGTACCATGTTAAACTTATATGCGACTATATGATCAAATACCACATCCTTTATAATTGGATTATTGTACCTACAAAATTGCAGCAATCCGTTGCCATTGGTATTTTCCTTCTCTAAGCCATCTATGCCTAAGCTAGGATACCATCTATCCCTATTTGTACGGGCCCGGGTATTAAAGTCCTCTAACAAAAATAGTATATTTCTACCTGGGATCTTGTCTTTTTGTTCCTACGAATGTATTTAAAATTTGTTTGAGTCAATACTGTCTCTGTTAGTTGGCTCTACAGGGATTATGTACGAATATGGTTTATACCTTGCATTCTTTGGTCACAATGTATGCATCTAGAATTCTATTTTAATACCTTTCCGACTCAATCCAGAGTTAAAAGATTCCTTATTCAACTTGATCCTTGCTCCCCTTGCTTTGTACCCCATCCTTCCTACCTGAATAAATAGCATACGTATCACCCAGTTTCATATTTCGTATCACTGGTAGGTGAATTTCTCAAGCTCTTAGCAAGTTTAATTCAAAACGTTCGAGTAGAACAGTTGTCCTTCAACCGCATAATGTTCCTTGTCGCAATTTTCATGTTATTTGAAATCATTTAAATTTGTATGGCCACAAGAAAAGCAATGGGTCTCACCAATGCAGGATACGGACGGATAACCTCTTCTGAAGTCTGCATGAATCGCTTAAGCCCGGCTTAAAACTGGACTGCATGAAGTTCCCGGGGCCTCCAGTTGAGTGGGGGCATCGTGCAAGCTTGAGCTCATCTTGGTCACTACATGGTTTTTAGCCGTTGACAGTTCACTCCTATCAACAACAAATCGTAGTTTGCACAATCAATCTCAAGCTTATTAACAAAGCTAAAACGAGGCTATTTAGCCCAAGCCCACCATAACAAACCAAATATTGAAGAACTTATCAATCACAATCCGGTTGCAATGCTGTATCGTATAATTGGCTATAATTTTCCTGGGGGTGCCACCCCTCAAGGTCACGCTGTAGGACTGTTTGCAGTCACGGTTCTGGATAGGAAAACTCGTGAGTGGTCCATCTAGACGCCTCTATGAGGGCATGCAACAGGATCTCATCCCTACTATTGAAAATATGGAGGAAGGATCTTATGACAGAACGGAGACCCCAGTTCATTTAAAAAACTGGAACAGTTCCAGTCTTTTATACCCAACCTTCATTCGTCAGGGCATTAGTCAAATTTTTCAAAATAAAAGAAGAGCAAACTTAATAGTGATTGATCTTTCCAAATTTGTAATTCTCGCATTGCCCGATTTGTGAAAATTAAAGATCTAGAATCCTAGAATTCCAGTGAAAGATCTGGGAATGTGTCTTCAAAAATATTAATACAGATCTTAAAAACTCCCTTTATCCTCAGTAACTAAGAAGACCACGCTGGTTTCCTTCTTCTTCCTCTAGTTTAGATTATTGTGGAGACGCTTTTGCATAATTTCGCCTTCAGGATCAAATTCCTGGCCCATGGCAGGTTGCTACCGTTGAGATTTAACTCTGGGTCCCATATTACCAAGCATCTCAGTATAAAGTATCCTGGTTTCTTGGAATGTCTCTGTCACTTCACAGCTGTGCATACATTTTGCCAAGGGGGGGAGAGGGCAAGAGCAATTCTCCGAGGGATGATGCTGGAGTAAAAACAAAGCTGGCATTTCATTCCTTTTTGGGGAGGAGAGTTTCCTTTAAACCAATCACAGGGAAGATCCCGCCTACCTGTGTGAAACTAGGCTTCTAACTTTGAAATAATTCTTACAAATCCTTGAACTGACAGCTTTAAGAATTAATTTTATTTGGTTTATAGGTCAAGTTCAGCTTTTGGAATCAGCTAAAGTACGTCTTGAGCTACAGATAGAAAATATGCGAAAAGATTATAAGCGTGAACTGACAACCAAAGACGACGAGGTGGAAGACGTTCGTTGCTCTGCGCAAAAAAAAGTGAAAGGTAAGACAAGACAAACTCAGCACTCAATGGAACCTATTACAGCTAATTTCAAAGTCTTATTGAATAACCACAATTATTGCGCTCTATTGAATGTTCTTATGGCAGAATAATTAATTTCTTTAAGGGAAAAAAATCCTGCAACCCCAAAAAAAACTTGAAAACATAATAAGAGGATCTTTAGTTTCTCCTGATAGATAAATACACCAAATATTTTTTATCTGAAAAAGGAGGAATTGTAGCTAATTGAGGTAAAATAAGAAAATAATAGTTATCGTAAGTTGCAAGAAGAGCTCTGGGAAAAAATCCAATAATTAGAATTCATGCTCGGGTTTATATTCAATACAATGCTTCGACTACCCCTAAATTTTTGGGGTTTAACCAAATTTCCCGTAAAAGAAAATTGGATTTTCCAAAATCTTCCTGAAAATTAACTTTTGTTAACGATAATTTTCAGGAAGATATCGGAGAATCCGGTTTTCTTTTGAAGAAATCCTGGAAACCCCAAAAAATTCGTACACAAAAGTAGAATGGATCTGGATGTTGATTTAGAGGATTGGCCAGGCCAAAGCGAAGGTCCACCCCTATGCAAATTTTGTTGTAAAGAAAGAATATTTTATTAGTTAGTATAAATTGAGACCTCAATTTAGAATAACTAATAATGTCTTAATGTAGACTAACGAATAAAACATTCGTTCTGTACAACAAACTTTGCATAGGGGTGGACCTTCGCTTGGGCATATAGCCATATAGCCTATTAGAAATTGTATTTATTTGTCCACTATGTGTCAAAATGTTTGAAATCAAGCTTTTTACAGTCTGACTGAGAACTTATACTAGATAAGAGCAGTGATTTGTGGTTTATTTAGACCCCCCCCCCTCCCAACGTAAAATGTTACCCCCCCCCCCCCCAACTACCAGAAAAAATCCCCCCTGAAAAGTTCTGTATACGTCCCAATAACCAATACCATATGTAAACATTGGGCAAAGTTCATAGCTTGCAGCCCTTCCCCCCGGGACTGTGGGGGATTAAGTCATCCCCAAAGGCATAGTTATTATATTTTTCGACCATGCTAAACAAAATTTATATCTCAAAAATATTCATCGGGTGACATTGGGAAAAAAATGAGCGCGGGAGGGGGCCTAGTTGCCCCCCATATTTGGTCACTTAAAAATGGAACTAGGACTTTTAATTTCCGTTCTAATGAGCCCTCTCGCGATATTCTAGGACCGCTGGGTTAATACGATCACCCCTGGAAAAGAAAAAATACACACGCGCATCCGTGATCTTTCTTCTGGCAAAAAAAATACAAAATTCCACATTTTTGCAGATAGGAGCTAGAAACAACTATAGTTGGGTTCTCTTATACGCTGAATCTGATGGTGGGATTTTCATTAAAGTTCTATGAATTTTATGGGATGTCTCGCCCTTTTTTCAAAAATAAGGCAAATTTTCTCAGGCGCGTAAATTTTTATGGGTAAGACTAAAATTGATGAAACTTATATATTTGAAATCACCATAAAAATCTGATTCTTTTGATTTATCTATTGGTATCTATTTATCTATTGGTATCAAAATTCCGTTTTATATAGTTTCGGTTACTATTGAGCCGGATCGCTCCTTACTTACAGTTCGTTACCACGAACTGTTTGATATATATATATATATATATATATATATATATATATATATATATATATATATATATATATATATATATATATATATATATATATATATATATATATATATATATATATATATATATATATATATATATATATATATATGTATATATATATATATATATATATATATATATATATATATATATATATATATATATATATATATATATATATATATATATATATATATTATCACACATACCTCTATTCTAATAAGATTGAAAACGTGATTTTGCTCTCCTGTGAGACTGGGAAGACGTGAGACTCGTCTGTTGGTTTTTTGCCATGACAGTTTTTCTTTTTCTAGTCATCCTTTTGCTTGTTTTTAACTCCAGTAGATAAGTTGAAATAATTGAACAAATAATGATCAAGCAAATAAATGGTACGCAGAAAGTTCCGCAATTCGACTTCACTGTTATTTATTGTTTTCTTTCTTTTTTTACCTTATATTGATCTCATAATTTTAGCAATTGAAGCACAATTGGAAGCAGAACACGAGGAACGTACAGGACTTGTACGAGAGAAACATGAATTGGAGCGACGGTTACTTGAGTTGACTTCTGAGTTGAGTCAATCCACAAATGATGCTGTTGTTCATAAGTTAAAGAAAGAACTGAGAAAGCTTAAAGCTCTTTTAAAAGACTCTCAAGTTCAGCTGGAACAGGCAAAAAGCGACACACCTAGCAAGGTTCTACTCAGACAACTCAGGAATCAGGTTTCATTTTTCTCCTTTTTTTTTAGTATAGTTACCTTGTTTTCTGTAAAGTTTTGTCTTATTTTTCTTTTCCTACTGCTAGAAGCCTTTGGTTTTGTGTGGATCCCCTTGTAGCATTTGCTTTTGGTCTCTTATATGGTTAAACATTGCTGTGCTTTTGTTCTTACAAAAATATTATTTAAATGAATATAAGAAATGAATAAATTCAAAAGGAAAATACGGATTTTATTTTTGCTTTATATTTGTTTTCTTTTAGTTAGCGAATGCTTTTGTTCAAAAGCTCTTGTCCCTTTCACTGACTTATAATCTTGTAAATACAATGAGGCCATGGTTGCCCCTAGACACCTGCATTGTAGCCCCATGCAAAAAGAGAAGGACATGTGTTTTTAATGTTGGGATGGTTTAATTTTGGAGAATCACCAAGTTTTTTTTTGTTTTGTTTTTTGTCTCTTTTTTTGCCGTAATTTTAACAAATCTTTTAATGTGCTCGATCAACTTTCCACTAGCATCTTTTATTTCAGTAAAATCTTTTGAAACTGAACACTTTGACGTCATTCATTGTTGATTAATAGAGCAAACAGACCGCCAGAATTTATACTGCTTTTTAATTAAGCGAAGCATTCAGAGATTATTTACTTTTCTGTATTATAAAGTAAACTGATCTGTATTAAAAGGTATTTTGGAAAAGGGCATGCGGTCCCCCTCCACCCTTTTTCTCTTTCCGGTGGTCACAATTCACTGAAATACGATGGAAAATACCAAAAATTTTTGAGAAGGCAAAAAATCTTGGGGGAACGTGTTTAATCCTTCACTCTCTCTCTCTCTCTCTCTCTCTCTCTCTCTCTCTCTCTCTCTCTTTCTCTCTTTCTCTCTCTCTCTCTCTCTCTCTCTCTCTCTCTCTCTCTCTCTCTCTCTCTCTCTCTCTCTCTCTCTCTCTCTCTCTCTCTCTCTCTCTCTCTCTCTCTCTCTCTCTCTCTCTCTCTCTTCGCCTTTCCTTGTAGTTGAAATCCATAAGGTATTCGTAAAAGGGTGAAATATTCCGAAATAGGATAAAAATCCTCCTTCCATTACCAGTGAATCACCAAGTCTTGTTCTTCACTTTAACCTATTTGGTCATTCTAAAACGAAAAATATCAAAGAAGAGAAAAACCAGGATTATACAAGCCAGTGAAAAATATAGACTAAAATGCAAATATTTCGGTCAAGACCTGCGCTTGACCGTACTCACTGCATGATAATAAAATAAAAATTACTAATAAAAAATCCAAGGATACTATAAAAAAAAAATCAAATCTTAAAACAAAACACAACTAAAATGTGATGACCCTTTCCATGAAACGGTGAAGGGGTAACTGAATAGAAAAACTACAGTACTGAATGGCATATCAGTTTTTTAATTTATATAGAGCTTTTTTAAAGGCTAAACGCTTCCCAGGTAAAATATCGTCACAGATTAGGTTAGGTCGCAAAATATTAATTTGTTTATTTAAGTAAAAAACGATCAGAATTAATTAGTTGGGGCTTAAATAGCCCCATTTGTTAAATCAACAAAATCATATTTTGCGACCTAACCTAATCTGTGACGATATTTTACCTGGGAAGCGTTTAGCTTTTAAAAGATCTCTATATAAATAAAAAAATTGAATTGCCATTCAGTACTGTAGTTTTTCTATTCAGTTACCCTTTCACCGTTACATGGAAAGGGTCGTCAAATTTTAGTTGTGTACGGCGGCTATTCAAGCTTATATTGTTTTTGAAAATAAAAGAGGGGCTTTTTTTTCGTCAATAACTTTTGAAAATTAAAATCCTAAACCCATTTAATGCTCAGTTTTCTCTCAAGAAGATTTATTTATCATAGCAATGCAGCAATTTATTATTTGTATATCCTTTGAATTTTGCCACCTTGTGGCTTAAGCCACTTAGTTTTTGTATATCCTTTGAATTTTGCCACCTTGAGGCTTAAGCCACTTAGTTTTTGTATATCCTCTTAATTTTGCCACCTTGAGGCTTAAGCCACTTAGTTTTTGTATATCCTTTGAATTTTGCCACCTTGAGGCTTAAGCCACTTAGTTTTTGTATATCCTCTGAATTTTGCCACCTTGAGGCTTAAGCCACTTGGTTTTTGTATATCCTTTGAATTTTGCCACCTTGAGGCTTAAGCCACTTAGTTTACCCTGTTTACTGTTTTTATGATTGCTGAAGCACTGCGAGCCTTGTATCGATTTTTTGTAATGAAGAGTAACTCCTTGCTGTGAAACTCAATCTGTAAAATGAATCTCCCTTCATTTCTCATCTGAATTATACCATGAGTTCCCCAGTATCAATCGCCACGTGCGGATCAGTATTGTCAGGAAAAAATAGAACATTATTGCTTGAATTTCATTGGTGTTTGTTTTTTAATCGCTTTAATCTTTGTGGTGCTTTAAATTATGTTTAAGTTGTTGTTTTTTAAGACATTATACTAAGTTCCAGAAAATTCCCGAAAATTACACCCTATTGTCCTATAAAGCGGATGAACGGTTACCATGATCTATGTTGTTGGAATTTTTTGTTTAGCCCTTGTTTTCAAATTCAATGCATTCATGAGACAAATATTGACCATGAATTAAGAACCAGTCCGTTAATAGATTAGTTCAAAATTAAAAATTGAAACCCAAATATAGTTGAGAAAGTGGTAAATTGTCCAAGAGGGAATCAAGGCAACATCACTGCTTTCTTTGGACAGGTCTTTGCATACTAATTAACATAAGAGAGTAGGAAAGCCTATATATTGAAAGAGCTGAAGCTATTTAGTGTTCTATTGTCTTTGGTGTTCATGTTTTGTCAGCTTTCTTCTATGTTGTTGGAAATTTAATACCTTTTTTTGCGAGGGTAGAACCCCTACCTGCCATAATGAACAATATTTAGAAAATATTTTAAAAAGTAAGGATTAAAACGTTTCATTGTAATTTTGAAAGTCGAGAGAGCTGTTTTGGGGGTCATTATTAACATTTTGTAGTTCAAAAAAAAAAAGAGAACGAAAAATTGTTTTCTAAATATAGTGTTTGTTTTGCAGCTTGAGGATGCAGAGTTCGCAAAAACTGCTGCCATTAAGGGTCGTCAGCATGCTGAACAGGAGCTACAAGAAATGCAACTACAGTATGACGAGGTGTCGAAGCTACGAAATGATGCTGAAGACAAGTATCTGCAAGCGAGTAGGGAAAGAACCAACCTTCAGACTCAGCTGGATGACCTTGACGCTGAGATGACAGAGGTTTGTGTCAAATCTGTCACTTTTATCGTTTCACAGTATGTAAACTTTAAACTTCAAATAAACTATATATATATATATATATATATATATATATATATATATATATATATATATATATATATATATATATATATATATATATATATATATATATATATACCAGTACAGATATTGAAATATGGTGATTGGTAATGCTGTTGGTGCAGATGGATATACCTCTCAGAGTTGGTAATATTGATATTAGTGTCACAAAAGGCTGTACTATGTTTAAAAATCTGGAAGGACGCATGGCAATTTTAGTTTCAATTGCAGCTAATTCATTACACTTTTCTCCCTTTTTTCTCTGTGGTAAACCATGACTGCAAATTATGCAAATTATGCATACTTCCAAATATTTCTTTCTTTTGCTTTGCAGTTCCACATCTGATGGTTAACAATAAGAAAAAATATATTTAATCAAATTGAAGTCGTTCTTGGATGGATCTGACTGTTTTCTCGAGTTGTTTTCCAGAGGAACTATTTAGTGATAAGTTTAGATACTCGCTTGACTGGCCCTATATAAAGCAATAAGCTGTACGAAAAATCTCAATTTCTAGGTCTATAACACTGTATATACATTTATACAGTACAATCATTCCCTATCTTAACCATTATACAAAGCCGGAACAAGATGCAAGTGCTCCAAAGAACGTATAAACATAAGCGAGATTAGATTTTTTCACGGGTAGAGAAGGCACATTTCTCTTGAACGCGAAACTTGGCTTCACCTTTGTAACACTAAATTTTAAAGAATTTAAGTTTAAATTAATTTTTTCCAATACATATATAAAATCGGTAATTAGTAGTGTAATGTTATTATTAAATGTTTTTAGAAATTACAAGTTGGTTTCGAAGTCTCGAGTTGGTTTCAAAGGCATTTTGAGAAAGTTTCTGCCAAAATGCGTATAGATATTTCAGGAGGAAGAGAAAATGAACGTTCAAATGAAATTCGCAATCGATAAATAAAATTTAGCTTTTCCATAAGACTGGATCTTTTGTGTGTCCTCCTACATTATGTTATACATTATTGTCTCACAGAAACTAACGTCCATACTGTCAATATTGACTGGTGCAGCAAACAAAACATTGTTGAAAACTATGTTTTAAACTTGAAATAATTTTTTCCTAGAAGTGGTTTGATTAATTTATAAAACTTGTCTACAATTAGGAAAAAAACCTGACCAGTCGGAGCCACAGGGTGGAATATTGGTTCTACCCTGTACTTGTGCGTGGATCGGGTGACGTATTTGCGACCCATTTCGTTTCTTTATTCTTTCTTCTCTTTTTAGAAACTTTATTCTCAATTTTTTTTCAAAAGTTTATTGCTACTTTTCTTATTAGGTAATAGAAAAGTGTTAGCTAAATCTTGGTATTTGCAAAATCTCGTTGTGAATGGAATTTTAGGTGAGGCAAAATAAATATGCATTTTTGAGAACATTAGTTATGATTTGATCAATTTCATTGCAGATAATGAGGAAGTACAAATCTGCTGTTCAACAGTTGTCAATAGATCAACTGACTATTCAAGAACAGACTTCACAAATACAATTTTTAGAACAGGAAAAACAATCCCTCAAAGGTTTGTGCGCCCTTTCTTTTCTCTACTTTATTTTCTTTTGGATGCTCCAATTGTTACTGTAATAAATGGATTAAATCTCTTGTAAAAGTCACTGCCCAGGCAATAATCATTAAAGAACGCTTGTTATGCTATATGAAACTGTTACGGACAATTAGAATAATTTGAGGTTTTTTTCGTATTTCGACCACTTCAATTTTAATGCTGCGTTTTGAGGGAGAACTCGGACCCTTGGACTTTCAAAGCGATAGGATCTTACAGTTATGCCATTAAATTTGCATAATTCTCTTCTTTTTCTTGTCTAGACGAATATTCCTCCTCCCCATAGAATCTAATTTTTGTTTAGGTCTTTTTATGTAAATTAGTACATCTTTGTGTCTAATGCAGTGTAGTTTTCTTGGGAGAGAAGGTGTGGTGAATTTGTTAGCGCATCAAACAAAGATACTTTATATAAGACACATCGAAAATTACCGAGAAAAGTGTCAAAATCATAAAATTTTGGGAAAACCGCGCTTAGCCCTCCCCAAAAACGTGCACGTGTTTCTGAAAAGTCAGGTTTTCTAGGTTGTTTTTCATAATGAGCATTAACGTGGATAATGGCTGTAGAGCAATTAGACTAAAACTTCTTTCAATACAAATAGTACTACGTCATTAATTTTCTATCTAAGAATAAAACAATCATTTAAAAAATCCAAAAATAAATTAATATTCATTACAAGACCGGTTCTTCTAAGGCTGGACAACATGCTTGATGATTGTCCTTCAAGAAAAGATCCAGCAACTGAAATGTCGATTCGACGCCTTATGCGTCATAGGTAGTGCTGGGGGATCTTTGTCCTTCTTTTACCCCAAGTTGACAAGACAAGGTTGCATGTATGAGAATTATTGATTCTCTCAAACTTCAGCTCCAAACCAGCAGTAGGGTATTGTTGCAACAATATGTGCAGATACTGTACAGCTAACTTAGATTAGCGGAACTATGGGTTTTATTTCGATGCTCTGTGCTTGGATGCCATATGCCGTGTTTTAATATTTGGAGTCACCTTTGTCTGGGGAAGCATCAGGCACTTGCGAAGAAATATATTCTCCTTTCCCTTTGTAAGTGCCTTGCCATGAAAGTACATATTTATGTCAAAGTAATACTGCATATATATATATATATATATATATATATATATATATATATATATATATATATATATATATATATATATTATGTGTTTTGGCACATTTTAACCATTACAAGTTTGATTAATGAATACACAGGGATCAATTTTCGGCTTTGGGGAAAATGATTACCCGTTTGGTTTGTTGATAACCAGAGAGGAACTATGCTATTACTTTTGTGAAGAATTGGTAAGAATTCTATTTGTTTATTTATAATTTGGAATGCAAAAGGGGTTCTTAATCTGACATAAAACAAACCTGAAGTTACAAAAAAATCCAAGTTAATTTGCAATTAGTATATTATCTGTCCAAAATAATAAAGCGTTCCTCCACTGCCCTAGCTGTTACAAGCAGGTACTAGCAGCAATCCTTTTTGTACACGTGCTGTTGGATAAGTGTAGACTCAAATATATCCTCCCAACCATTTACGGAAATCTACGAGTTAAATTGAAATAAAAATATAACGTTAAATACAAACATCACGAAAAGAAAGTAATAGCACTTAATTCGATTTTAAAATGAAGAAATTTACAAACTAAATTGGTTTATTAAATTTTAATATCTTGCACTAACAACAGTTTCTCTTAACATCGTTTCCTTTTGCTTGAAAAGCTCACAACAATTATCTCTATCAAGAATCTTAATCATTTTTACTGCAGTAAATTTAATAGAAGAGGGAAAATTTGGCCGAAAATTCATTCACAAAGAGTTTTCTTTTTATCAGGCGATGTAAAATCCGGGTCAAATTTGGAGCTCTTTGAGAGGCTATTCTAACTCTTACTTGCAACTACCCTGCGTGAAATAATTGCAAGTTCCTAAAATCTGGGACTAAAAACGTGAGACTTGACATTTTTTTTTAAAAAAATCTTTATTTTAGAACAATCCTTATGTCTTCACTTCTCCTCCCTCTCATATTTCATGAAATGGCAGCCCTGGTCTTCTAAGCGGAGTAATTTTCACGTGCGCTGAATAGTAAAAAGAAAATATGTTTGGACATGTAAGGTCTATTGTATTGATTTTTTTGTATGTTCCGATTCATATTAGGAACAAAATCCAATGCTTTATCCTCTTTTTTAGAATCCTTAGCAGAGCTTAATGTCAAACTAGAAAATATGGAAGGTGAAACTGTTACCACTCATACGCAGAAGAGACTAGAACTGAAAATCCGTGAACTGGAATCTAAAGCTGACCTTGAGCTTACTTCAAAACAAAGAATAGAGGTAAGATCCCCAGGAGTGTGTGTTCAAGAAATAACTGAACTTAGCTTAACTTTTCCGTATGCTGACCAATGGTCTACATCGCGCTGGTACCGATCTCCTGATTCAATGCCTTCGGCCGGGAGTGCAATGCGTCATTTGGGGCAAATCATCCGACGCTTCCCGTGTTTTCCCCCAGGTTTCTCCAGGTACCAATTTAAAGCTGGGTCGACTCTGGCTGAGCTTACAGTCTCATCGCTGACCCCCATTCCAAACCAAATAACCCGCGACACAAGTATTCGTACCCCTGACTTCAGGATTTTAAGTCTGGAGGTCTAACCACTCGACTAGGACGGCTCAAGAGATAGGACTCTGTTTTATATCTTTGACCCTGATGAGCGTGAGTGAAAAGAATCTTGGTTGCTTAAGAAATTCTAAAAGCTGGTGACCCCTTAACTCTTTTCTTTTTCTTAGATTATTACTGAAAATTTTAAAAACACATGGTTGTACGTTTGAACGGTAGGATTGATTAGGAGCTCTTTGAGAGGCTATTCTAACTCTTACTTGCAACTAACCTACGTGAAATAAACAGGGATATATTTAGTTCACAGATTTGAATAAGAAAAAAAATGCAAAAACTAGACATTACAGCTGAATATCGTAACCATTATGGTATACAATAAAAATTTTAATAAATTTTTTAAAGATAAAAAAATTCTGAAATATTTGCGCCCCTGCCTTCTGAAAGGAATTTGAAATTATATATGAATAAATCTGATATCAACATAGTTTTGCTTCAATGCAGCCCTCTCTCCTGCCTTAGCCTTCAAAGAATTCAAGACAAAATTTATTTCAAATAGTCAAATCTCATTTTAACTGCCGGTGGTTCTCTAAGTTTTCTGGCATGATTAGTTTTTATTAGGGAATTTAACTAGGAAACAAATATATAAACAAAGCGTTCTTTGCATAAGTTAAGGAGACATTTGGTCTAGAATATTATTTCAATTTAAAGTTTGATCTTGCAAAGCTACAGGTTTGGTTCCAAATCCGGTCAAATTATCTTCCTTTCTAGAAAACTTCTGAAGCAGATTGGGGCAGTTTCAGATCCAAACGTATTTTGTCCCATTGTGAGAATCAGATGGAAAGATTTTGCAAAATGGTTCATGCCAAAGTCAGTGTCTTTCTCACGTAAGAGAAAGCCTGTTTCGGGATACTGAACTTGAATTTCCATTTGGCAAATAGAGGATTCATCGCCGATATTTGTAAGCTTACAAGTAGAGGAGTCAATTCCTGAAGACTGCAGGGAACCCCTCCGTGCCGAAATAAAGATGAAGGCAAAACGCGTTGGGTTCCAAATCAAAGCCAGCAATACTAGTTCAAATTCACTACTTCAGAGCAAGTGCGGTGATGCCGAGTTGAAACAAGAGGTCAAATTTAAATAACTGGGAAGCCTAATGAAACACTGACTCATTGCAGAAAGAAATAGCGTTCCGTTTAGATCAAGCAAAAAGAGCTTTCCACAGGATGATGAAAACCTGGCGATCAGCAGTCTTCTCACTTCATGTCAAAATTAGACTCTTAAATAGCAATGCTCCTTCAATTCTAACCTATCCAGCAGAACCATGGCATATTAACAGAGAGAAAAAGCGTCGACCTTTAAAAATTCTTGTCTCTGAAGAATTTTTAACATACATTGGACATATGGAGTCTCAAATGTTGAGATCCAAAACTGACCAATGGTACTTATATGGTTAGCAAAATTGCATTTCTTAATGTTTCAGGCACTAAAAATAGGTGAAAGATCGCAAGAATTGCCAATATGGACAAGTACCAGGGTTTTTAATTCCTTAATTTTCCAGAAAGAAAAACAGCCGAGGATATTTACCATTGAATAGTTAAATTCTATATGTGGATCTGTGTAGAACATCAAAGATATTTACTTCTCTAGCTACTTACGCCATTGTATTCAAAGTTTATCCTTGTTTTAATCTCCGCTAGATCTCATCCGGTGAAACTTCGATTTTATTCAGAGAAGTAACCATGGGTCACTCTAAATCCCTGCTTCATGAAAAATAACATTGGTTAGATGGCATTTTATTTGCTTCTTTCCACTCAGTATCTGGATACCTAAATGTTGTTTGAACAGTTTCCCTTCCATCGACCCATTGATAAATTATCAGCCCCCCCCCCAAGAAAAAATAAATAAAATACCGGGGAAAATCATCCTCTGGTTTGGATAAACATTCAAAGGCATCCTTTTTTCAATCCAAGGCCCGTTTCTATTGAGTATGTTCATTAATGATGTCCCTAAAAACATTATAAATAAAATAAGCCTTTATTTAGATGTAGACGATTCAAAGGTAGCTTGTTCTGTCAAGAGTCTAGAAAAGATGGAAACCATACAAGCGGATATGGACTCACTTAGTTTTTTGGCACAGATTTGGAAACTGGGGTTCAACGTCTAGAGATGCAAAACAATCCATTTGGAAAAATAGCCCAAGACATTGATACTCAATGGAGTCTAAAGATGGAACGAGGCAGCCTATTGTCAGTAGCCATGCCGAATGAGACCTGGGTTAATTAGTTTCTGAAGAGCTGAAATGTAGCCTACATGCTCAGACTGCTGTGGTAAAGGCCAGTCAAACTCTCGGTATAGTTATGGGAACCTTCAGTAGGTTTTCTTCCTCAGTTTTTACCAAGCTTTCTAAATTATTGATTCCACCTAAGCTAGAGTTTCGTATGTGTTTTGCGTACCCAATCAACAAATCTGACCAGTTCAGAGGTGCTCAACAAAATACATCAAAGGTCTCTGCAATATCCTTTGCCCCTCACGACTTGAAAGGTGGAAATTACCCACTCTGGCATAACCTCACCTGAGAGGGAACATGATTATCACATTCTGGCTGCCAAACCATGAAAATTATATCCAAAATATCTTTCAGCTGGACAATTCTTCATGAACGAGGGAATAATTTTTTTAGTTTAGACAAAAAGTAACTGTTTTTATATTGAAACTCATAGTGTTTCTAATTTTTTATTGTTTTAAAAAATAAAGTTGTGTGACAGAGTCAAACTTTAGCGTAAAGAGCGAGGCGTTGAGGAGGGGACAGCCCCTTTCATATACGGAAAAATTTCTGTTCGTTTTAAGTTTTAATGTCGCTCCTTACTTTCTGTTAAAAAAAACATTTTTTTTTATTTAATTTCTGAATGTTTTTGAATTAATGAAGCTTTGATTTTGGCTCATCGTACATGAAATGTTTAAAGGAAATTGGCATATTAGTTTTACTTTTTTTGGCTAAATGGATTTCTCGAAATTTTGATCTGACGTAACTTACGTAACGAACTTCTAAAGTCGTAAGTTTTAATTACGTATATTTGAGAGTTAGCCCTAATCAATACCTCGCTCTTTACGCTAGAGTTCGAATTTTGTTCGAATCACAAACCCTTGAATCACAAAGGCCGGTTAATTAGAAAAGATAGCTCTTTTTAAAGTACTAAAAAAACTTTAGCGAAAGGGTGAGGTATTGACTAAGGGGATCCCCCCATATACGTAATAATTTCTGTTCGTTTTAAGTTTTAATGTTGCTCCTTACTTTCTGTTGAAAAAACTTGTTTTTTTATTTAATTTCTGATCATTTTTAAATAATGCTGGGAAATCCGGCGCCCCCTTCATAGAAATGTCCCTTCCCCCAAGGAAACATCCTCCATTGCAGGATCCTCTCCCCTAACCCCCTTTTCCGACCCTCCCCCCCCCAGAAAAAATCCCTCCTGAAACGTCTTTATACTTCCCGTTAACCAATACTATATGTAAACAATGGGCAAAGTTCATAACTTGCAGCCCTTCCCCTGGGAACTGTGGGGGACTAAGTCATTCTCAAAGACATATGTATTAGATTTTCGACTATGCTGAACAAAATGGTTATTTCAAAATTTGGATTGGGTGACTTCGGGAAAGAAATAAGCGTGGGAGGGGGCCAAGTTGCCCTCCAATTTTTTCGGTCACTTAAAAAGGGCACTAGAACTTTTAACTTGCGTTCAAATGAGCCCTCTTACGATATTCTAGGACTACTGGATCGATACGATCACCCCTGGAAAAAAAAATAAAAAAATAAACACGCATCCGTGATCTTTCTTCTGACAAAAAATACAAAATTCCACATTTTTGCAGATAGGAGCTTGAAACTTGTACAGTATGTTTCTCTGATACGATGAATCCAATGATGTTATTTTCATTAAAGTTCTGTGACTTTTAGGGGGTGTTTCCCCCTTTTTTCGAAAATAAGGCAAATTTTCTCAGGCACGTAACTTTTGATGGGTAATAGTAAACTTAATGAAACTTATATATTTGAAATAACCATAAAAATCTGATTCTATTGATGCATCTATGGATATCGAAGTTCCGGACTTTAGAGTTTTGTTTACTATTGAGCCGGGTCGCTCCTTACTTACAGTTCATTACCACGAACTGTTTGAAAATAACATCTTTTTTAGACCTTGGATGTTCATTTAAAAATAATAAAGCTTCGTCTTTTAGCTCAAAATAGACGCTTTAAATCCTTTCCTTTTGAAAGCCACCAAGAAAAAAGATAAGAAATGTATGCTTAATATTAATTTACCTCCATCATTAAGTGAAAAGTATATTATTTAACGGAAGCAAATTAATGTAGTTTATAAACTCGACACATTCTTCTCAAGTTTCCAAAAATTTATTTATAAATCTTTTTCTTCGTTTTTACCGTTTTTTGTGACAAGGCAAAATTTGTCTAATGGCGGATTTTATTCACCCCCACCCCCACTTTGGGAAACATCGTCCTATCTGACATTTTACTTATTGCCGCTAGTATTAAAAATTTATTTCCTTGGTGAGAGTTGCATTTTATCAATATCTTTGGGCTAAAAACCAAAATGGTTATTAAGATAGTGTGAGTCTCTAGTGGTTTTTATGACTTACAGATTTACATATCTTTATGTTTTGTAGACCCAAGTTGCCCGGCTCAAAGAGACTATTGAAAAGTCTGTTGTTGAGTTGGAGAATTCTCGAAGCAAGGAACAAGCCTCTCAAGACCAAGTGAGGAAGCTTCAGAGGCAGCTTAGAGAGTTAAGAGAAGAAGTAAGTTTTGAAAAAATAGAACTGTATTCGTATTATCCTTTGTTCAATCTTGTTACCTTTTTCTAAGAGATTTATTTTGTTTCCTGCCTGAGATGTTAAAAAATACAACCAGGATAACTGCCAAAATGATAGTATTTTTTGTAAATGAATTTATAATGTTAATTATCAAAAAATGATTGGTCATATCAGCTTATTTGATATGAGCTTTTGTAAATAGTAAGTGTATATGGTTGTTCTTGATATTAAAACGGGCTGAAAGGATTTTTTGGGAAGAATGGGTGGGTTATTAAAGTATGTAATTAAAAGTGGTTTTCTGATATTATTGGAAAAGAGAAACAAGTTTGGGTAATATGTCAGCCGCTGTAACCGGGGTCCCTTTTGGACCCTGAAATAAAAAAGGATCCCCGTAAATGGCACCGTCTAGTGAGGCAGATTGCTGGAAAAATAGTATCATCCAGTATCCGTATTCTGAACGATGATGGGTCACTCGTGAGTGTAAATGACGTCAACAATTACTTTACTGACATTTGTACATCATTTCCTGCCCCAACTAACACTGAAATAGAGAATCTACTGTCAATATGCCCTGACGAAGGTGAAATCGAAATAGTTGAGTATCAAGTTTTCAAGGAGCTGAACAAGTTGTGTCCATCCAGTAGCTCTTTTCCTGAAGAGCTGCCTATAAGGTTAATACGAGAGTTCTCTCTTTTCCTCGCCAAGCCACTTGGACACATCATCAGCGAATGTTTCGCCCAGTCAACTTTCCCGTCGTGCTGGAAACGCGCATTTGTGCGTGTTATACCGAAGACTAAAACACCCAAATCTTGCAACGAGTTATGACCGATATCAATCACATCTACCTTTGCAAAAGTCACCGAGTCATTCATCCTGCGTGAATTGCTCAAGAAAACGCGGGAAAACAGACCGTTACCAGTATGGTGGCCTCAAAGGTTGCAATACCTCGATATACCTCGTGCGCCTAGTTGACATTATCTTTAAGTGGCTTGACAAGGGCAGTACCTTCATCGACCTAGCTCTCGCCGATTTCAGGAAGGCATTTGACCTGATTTGTCATCTTACGGCAGCAAAAAATATGCGAGCAATGGGCGCACAGAAGCGGTCTCTTGCATTAGTGATGAGCTTCCTTCAGGATAGAATGCAGTGTGTATTTCCATTGTTTGAAGGTGACTTGATCTCATACTGGTCTAAACTTACCTGTGGAGCCCCTCAGGGTACAAGACTTGCTGGTTTCATATTTATCTCCCTCATCAACTTCCTCCTTCAGAATTTCGAAGAGCGACTCAAATTCGTCGACGATTTATCATTTGTCCTCAAATACCTCGTGAGAGAAGGTGTAATCGAACGTCAGTTCAGCGAGACCCTTCTGGCATCCTTCTCTGAGGACTGTGAACGTTACAAGTTGACACTGAAGGCAGATAAATCAACGATCCTCAGGTTTTGCCCCTTAAAACGTGATCTGGAATTCCCGCAAGTCCCTTTCCCTATTGTTCCATCTGCAAAAATCCTCGGAGTCACATTATCGATGGACTGCACATTCACCGAACACGTGGAGAAGGTTATTAAGGCTGGCAATGCATCACTTCAGACCCTAGTCCTGATGCGCAGGTTTGGCTGCGACACTCAAAGCCTAAAAAATGCCTATATTACGTATGTGAGACCTCTACTCGAATATGCCGTCGCTGTCTGGGGACCTCTTGTCCAGAGCACCCACTACCTTTGCGATGACCTTGAATCTTTGCAGAAACGAGCTGTTAACATAATCGTTGGTAACAGAAGTGACGACTACAACAAACTCTTGCAAGAACTGAACCTTGAATCTCTCAGCAACAGACGATTATCACTGATCATGTCCCTCGGCAAGTCACTGCTATCTTCGCCCCATCACAGACTGATCCTCCCACCTGATGCTCCTGTTAACCAAAGAACCAGATCCCAGTCGAAGCTACAACCCCCTGTCTGCATGACCAACCGCTACAAAAACACGTTTGTCCCTTTTTTCGTTGAAGCGTACAACAAGACTTAGTGTTATTTTAATTCACGTGTTAGTGTTTTTATAGTGTTATTTGTATTTTTTTTTTTTTTCATATTGTTGTAAAGACGACATAAATTAGCCATGGCTACGCTGTTCGATCTTAATAAACCTATGTCTATGTCTATGTCTTCTCGTGACGGGAGGGCGTCGTCTTTGGAGTAAAATAAGTTTTTGTAGTTGAAATTGTTTTTTGTATAAATACAAGAATACTAAACCAATATTTGGCTGTTATTTTAAAGTGAGAATACGGTTACAAATAAAAATTATTCTTTAAAGTAGAATTAAGAGTAGGTTGCATTGAAAGCTCTCTAGGGCTATAATGAAAGAAAGGTTGAGGTGGCTAGGGCACGTTGTGCGGATGAAGGATGATAGATTGCCGAAGGTTGTTCTTTTCGGCCAACCATCTAGGTCTAAATGGAAAGCAGGTCGTCCTCGTCTGGGGTGGGAGGACGTCATAAAGAAGGATTTAAAGGAAATGGCAACTTCGTGGGCGGGTGTAAAAAGGGAGGCTTTGAATAGATTGGGATGGAGGAGGAGCGTGCGTAGCTGTGTTGGCCTCAGGGGGCTTGGTGCTGCCGTGAGTTGTTAGTAGTAGTAGTAGTAGCATTGAAAGCTAAATTTAATTTTTTTTTCTTTAAAAGGTTTTGAAATATTATGCCACTGAAAGGAGATGAGGTGGGATTAAAAAAAAGCGCATCATGGTTGACATATAATGCAAAGGCAATTCTAGTTTGGATAAGGCCTTCTTTTTTTAGTTTTCTAATCGAGGCTAGAAATTTTAGCTTCATGTTGTTTGACATTAAAAGAACAGTTACTTTTTCCTTTAACTATCAAATGAAACCATATACGGTACGTCCAGTAGCAGAGAAATTAATATTAGACTATTGTACGCGTGCAGATGGATAGAGAATTTGATTAAGAGGGGAAGAGGAGGGGTCTTTCCTCTTCGAACATGACTATTTCTAAAATTATAGCCGTGGTAAGTCAATCCTGTTTTATCTCACGATTGGGGGATCAAATTGGAAATTTCAGGTACATTTATGTTTGGGGAGGGAAATGCAAAACAAGGATCCCCACAAAAGAGTGTACGCAACGGTTTATTTTTTTCCCTTTTATGCCTGTTCTCCCCCAGGCTGCTCTGCCAATTTGTAAATAAATGTGTAATTTGAAAAATTTTCGTAATTTAGAGTCTCTTGGTATCGTGAAGTGTTCTGATAGACATGTTATTATTAAACTAACTCGGTACATTTACCAGGACTTGAAAATGAGGCTAGAAATTTGTTCAGGTGCGATGGTTTTTGCGATGAATTTAACTTTCTTCTTATTTCTGTGACTTTGTAGTATTCAGAGGAAATGTGTATATTTGTATGACAGTCTATTTGTAATACTCCATTTTAAACGTCCCACTTTGTTTTAAACTTACTGCCAAAATTACAATAAAAAATATTCCATGTTCTTCTCATTAGACGACAATAAAAATAGATAGGTTATGTTTTAGTGTCTAGAAGATCCGTGCGCAGAAGAAGTGTAGTAATGCCAGTTCTGAAAGGGACTAACAGGTTTCTTTTTGCCATTGGGCGCTTTGGTAACTTACATAGCTTTTTATTTGATAGATAAACAATTAGTTCTTTTTATCTTTGACTTTTTCGTCTCAGAACGTTGTTGGTACCCATGAGGTACCTACAAACAATAGATTCTTTCAAACCCATGAGGTTTTACATTCTTAGTAGGGAGGTTTCTGGGTATTCCATGTTGGTGATGAGGAGCAGCATTTTTTCACTGGTTGAACTTCCGATAGATTTCACCTACTAAAGTCCCCCTCTTCCAATGAGGGTAGGACACCAATGAGGGTAGGACACCACCTCCAATGAGGTGGTGTGGACCCTTAACTGTACCTAGCAGAGTGCTTGACATTCACTGTTTGTTACGTAGAGTCGATGAAATAGTTGTATAAATGGTTCGTTTTTCGGTTTAATCTCTCGTTGCATTGGAATCTGTTGAAACACCAAGACCAGTGAAAATAAAATCTCAATTCTAATGGAAATCACATTAGAAATCTCAGTTCTAATGGATTCAGTGGAAATTTAGACAACCACATAGGTCTTGGGAAAAATTGACAAATAAATTTTCAATGAAAAGTGCCTCCATGTGCAGCTATTAAGTTTTTCGTACTAGCGTGTGCCACGCTTAAAGAAAAGAAGTGCGTGAAAAATGAGCAAGGACTGAGCTAAAACATTATCATAGCCAGCATTAGCCATCAATAGCATAGAAAAATATAGCTTCCCTTTGTAGTTGTAGTTGTATTTTAAAATCAACAGAATGTTAATGCTTAAGTTTTTACGGACAAAAAGTATTATCAAATATAGATAATTAGTTTTGGTTATTTATTTTCACAATTCAACGTGGCAACACTGACGAAAAGGTAATTCTACCCTAAAACCTTCATAAATTTGGAACAGCGAAAAGTAAAAGTACCTGAAAAAATTCAGGTTTCATCACACGCAAGATGGGTCCAGGGGGCGTTTTCTTTTTATAATCTTTGTGCTATTAAATATTATATTAAAAGATCTGCTTTTATATTTTTCTCCTCCTGTAATCCGATTTAAAAATCGTTGAAGTGGTTGCCTTTAGTAATGACCTTTCCCGCTAAAAAAAAACTCATAAACTAGCGTAGTTCTGATCTCAGGCGGTTAGGTGCTGCGAGTTTTCCGAAAATGGCTTACGCATAACTAATGCAGCTAGACGTCGATTACTTCAAATCAAGTCACATTCTTGGATCTGTCTTCTGCTTGCTTGATAACCTCTAATCAGTTTTTTGAATTTAAAGAACGTAAAGATTTTTCAGTGGTTCATTTAAAACGTTTTAACGCAGCCACTGACTGTCACAACACATCTGCTTTCAGATTATTCCAATAAATCAATGACTGTTTTTTTTTGTTAATTCTTGTAACAGCTTAAAAGCAATTATCTTAAACCTGCTCAAAGATGAAAGAAATAAGTCCGTATCTTTCTAGGTGTTTATAATCTTTGTTTCTGACAACTTTTTTCGTAGCAACCTTATCTCTAAAACAACTTTATTTCTCTTAGCTCTCTGGTGTTAGTCAACGAGATACAGATGCGTCTCAGAAAGTCCGAGAAATTGAACAGGCTATGGATATTCTGGAAGCGGAGAATGAGGCTTTGAAACGGGACCTGAATATTGCTTTAAGACGGATTGATGACCTTCAATCTGCTATGCAGGGAGACTCAGAGAGCCATGAATCAGACGCTCAGCTATCAGATAGGTATGTACTTAAAAGAGATTATAAAGCACCGTCTTAATTGGTTTTGTGGCTTGTCTTCATTGGCAAATAACGGCACTAAGAACTCTTCTTTTGACAATAAGGTGAATAAGACTAAAGTGCTAATAAGGCTGTTATAGAACACTGTCCTGTCCTGTCGTGTTTTTTTTCATATTAGTACTCAGTTACAGGTTCGGGGTGGCTATTGCATCCAAATTTTGCCTTAGATGGTCGTTTCGCCACATATTATTTTGAGTTGACCAAAATTGGGCTGCTAAAAAAATTGAAGAACAAATAAACTGTCAAAAGACGTTCATATAAAGAACTGAACACAATAAGAGACCAGCTCACAAACCTGTTTTATGCACTTTTACTATAACTAAGTGTGCTTTTCCCTAGTTTTGTGTATTTTCCATCTAAATTCAATTATTTTTGTGCTAATTAATGAATTTACAGAAACACAAAATTACATCACAGATTTTTTTTTTCACAATTTAATTGTGCGTTTTTAAAATAAATGAAAGTACTTTGCCAAAAATGGGTATCATCCACTTTTCATGTTATTTGGACAACCTTATTTTTTACAGGACAACCCAAGTGAACCATTAAGTTTCTAAACTTGTGCCGTTTTAGGTTGTGTGAATGAATCTTGAAATGAATAACAACTGAGTAGTAGCAGGATAAGGACTTTCAACGTACATAAATTGCCTATAGATGGCATCCCTTTCCAGTTAAGATTGAAGAGCTGGACAGACGCAGTCTCTCAAGCTAAAATTCACTATATTAAGCAAAAAAAGTAACGCCAAATGCTAGATGGTGTTGGGACTTTCTCCTTCGATACAAGTAACAGTTTCCAATCTTATAAGTTACACATACTCTGTGAATTTGACTATATGAATCTTTATGAAAACCCAAATTATTATCTGGGCTTTATTTAAATGTAGACAGTGAACAGAACAAAGCTTTTGATTCTCCCCTCACTGCCCGTGTCAAGATTCCCGTGCACTGCCGAGTCTTGACACAATTTCCGAGGGAATATACTTATTTTAAACTTTTAAACTCATCCAATATTGCCTAACACGCTGATTGATAGCCTAACAAAGCGAATTTTCTTTTCTAGCTTCCATATTTTACAAATTTAAAATAGTTGCCACGGAAATGCTAACTTTTCTTTGACAAAGCTGTATTTATTTTTCACACCTACACATGGTAATTATCCGACTATAATCGTTAATTATGTTTATCTTGAATGAGAAATATTTGTGAAATTATGCTATTTTTTATTCTCTGGTAATCCAGGTGCTTAAGTAACCTAACTAAGCGATTTACTCCTAATTTCCCTACTCTAGTCGTAAAATTTCTAACGGAATAGTCTTGTAATTAGTATAAAAAATCTGGAACCAAAATAATGATCACGGGGGCCTTAATTTTTCTAGTGTTTGATGTTTGGAAATGAAATTAACGGCAAGTGGCAAGTTATAAATAAATGATAATATTGACATACGGAATGCGTCCTATTCTTTTTCTTTTTAAATAGAATCTATAATTATGTTTCCGATCTATTGTAAATAGCTGCATGCGTTTCCGAGTTTCGGCTGTGTATGCTTTAGTTTCATTTATATTCTACTTGTTCTGAATACTATTCACCTTTTACATTTTCGCATGCAACGCACGTGATACAACCCCTGTACTATTTTTGAAACTAGGTCATACTTCGGCTCAATTCAATATGGATCGTTCGTTCATTACTCTTAGTATCGCCTTCTTTAACCTATCTTTCGCTCTTCTGTTCTAGTATGTCTATTGTTATCTATAAACAAAAATAGCAATGGTAATAACGGGTTATGGCCCTAAACTAGACTTCATCCAAGTCTCTAGAGGCAGATTGATTGTTTGTAATTTTTAATATTTGCTATTTATTTTATGTCATTTTGCTTTATATTTAACAAATGTCTCTATCCAATAATGGGTTTTCACGACGTTTGGCTGGTATCGCCTAGGTTTAATAATTTTTATTTTACAATACTTATTGTTCTTGTGCCTTTTCTGGTGTATGTTCACTGTCAGGTGAATATTATTATCTGGCACCCGTGTTTTCCACCTTTTAATAATGATAAAAACCCAACAAACTTAATGTCGAACATTAGATAATTTACTAAGAAACACATCTGAAGTCCATATTGGAGTATAATTAAACATATACACTCTCATTAATTTCTTTTTCTCTTACAGTGACAGCGATGACTCACTTGGTACAGTGGACACGCTGCTTTGTAGGCGTCGCCCTCTAACGACCCGTCTTCCGTCGACCAGTCGTAGAAGTCAGTCTCGGACACCATCACCAGTGGCCTTGTAACATTCTTCCCGAGTTTTTTTTTCTTCTTTTCTTTCGTCTTTTTTTGCTACGCTTGGTTTTGAAAGCCCGACAAGACGTTAACGTGGTAAATGCTTTTAAGAAAAATGAAATTCTTGATTTTTGTTGCCAAATCAAATATTGTTCATAATAAGTGCACGTTGTTTTTGTAGAGAAATGTTATTGTACTGTTTAGAAGTACTGTAAAATTAACACTGTTGATTTTGTTGAATCAGTAATAAAGAAATACTACAGATTTTTAATTAATCCCCTCTTGATTAATTTAGATTTTTAGCCTTGGGGGCCCCAAAAGCTTCCCATTCGCAGATGATATATGCTTGAATGGTTCATTAGTTTTACTAATTGCGTGGTTAGCTGTAAGCAAATTGTAACAGATATGATGCTTGCACTATCTTTCATAGAGAAAAAAGATTCGTATAACTTACCAAAAGTTAAAATCCTGCTGAGTGTAAAATTGCACCAGAACATCAGAACAAAGTCGAAACTGAAGCTGAGGTGAAGACTACTAAGGAAAGCAATCCGAACAAATGATCTTGGGGACTAGGATGCATACTTGGAAGGATTAAAACTCTTTAAAAGGGAAATAAAAAGGACTAAAGGGACCCCATGGAGAAATTCCTGCGTCAGTAAAGGGTTAGATAAAGCCAATAACAAGGTACTAAAGGCTCGAAAGAAAGGCCAGTGGGAACATTTGTGTAGTGTATCAAGAGAATATGGGATCCTCATAATGGTTTCGGAGGAAGCTCTAAACCACATACATGAAAGGGACCCAGAAGAGAATAATCTTACGATAATATATAACAGTAACCCAAATATAGGGAAGAGGCTGGGGTCCCAAATTGTTAGGGAAGATCAAGTCAACAAACAGACAGCGTTGTACGAAACAGGAAAACCAAAAATCATGTTTCTATTTGTGAATTAATGATACTTAAGAGGATCTGCAGATGCCTAAGGATAATATTATTCGAGTAATCAAATTCAGAAGGCAGTTCCAAATTGTCGTAAAGAATAGGAGGGAAATGGAGTAGGTTTATTTTCCAGGAGTATCATAATATTTGCAGACAAATTGACGAAAAAAGAAGCCAGAGAACCTTTGGATTCTTTATTTCAACTCTAACCTCAAATATTAACATCTGTATAAATAGAAAAAACACAAAACTAACCCTAAGGGGCCAACAATGCGCCTCAAACATTAATTCACTTATGGTCTTACTAAAACAATAATCAAACAAAATGGTCATTCAGTCTACAAAAATCTTTGAAATTTTCCTGGGAAATACTTCGACCGTGTTTGATTATTAGAAAATAACCAAATATTAGTGCTGAGTAGAAAACTGTTATCCGTGGCAAAACTGTTTCTTTCTGTGGCCGCCGAAATACATCTGCGTGTCTTGTATTATGACTGGTAAAACATTCCGGGATAATGTTATTAATCATAACAAATATTACCATCGATCGATAAAAAAGAAATATACCTGAGAAAGGAAGGATATTCAGTTTTAAATACTTATTTCTCTCTGAATCTCTCTGTTCATAAACTGCTAAAATATTAATGGCAGAATCCTGCAAAGCTCCAAACACGTTTCAGATGTGACTGAAAAGTTGAAGACCATACTGAATAACGATAAAGAAACAACAATGAGCAAGTGAAAAATACTAAAGCCTAGGATATTTTTTGGACAAATATAGTTTATTCTCTTGTGATTCTAGCTTTATTGGCAGTTTTAGATGTTATACAATTTATATGGTCTGAAAAATTAGGGGTCTCGTTTAAAATAACACCTAAAAACCCAGTCGAATGCACTCTATCAACAATTGAATTCCACATCTGAACTTGTCTACCCAAGGGTAACACATTTTAGACGAGGAAACGACATAAAATTAGACCTCTCAAAGTACTTTAATATTTTTCAAACTAGTTCACTTTTCAATCAAACTTGTGTTAGGCTCAATTGCATTGTCTAACTTTTCTTCAGTTCTCGCACATACCGTCAGATTGTCATCTGAAAAAAAAGCTAATGATTTTCCAGGAATCACTCGGGTCTCCATCATATACTGAATCCGGAATATCAGATACACATCTATATAGATCAGTAAAATATACAGCAAATAAAAGTGGACCTATAGAAGATCCCTGCGGGACTCCAGACTCAACATTGAATTGAATTGAATTTATTTATAACCCGTTGAAATACAATGATGAACGGAGTATAAAAAAAAGAAAAAAGAAGAAGAAAAGAAAAAGACGGATAATGACAAATAAAACAGAATTAAAACTCATAGAATAATCGCACAAGCATAGTAATAAACCAGAAAATGACAGCACAAGCCAATGTGACAAGCACATAGACAAACACGAATAAAACAAACATAAAATTTATGGATCAACCACACGAGCATAATAATAAACCTAACAATCATACAGTATATATAACAAACACAAAAACAGTAAACGTGAAAGACCTATTGTTTTAAAAGGGAACACCATGGGTGTCCATTTATTCCCCTATTGTAAGCTGCAATGCATCTGCCGATGGCAGCATTGGGGTCAATTAGACCATATTTCTTATTAACCCTAGGATGGTGTGACTAAAGAGAAGGGGAGCCTGACAAGTGTGTGAGAATGATCGGTATCAATTCTCCAATGGTGAGTTTAGTCTCTTTCTAAATATGTACACCCAACAGAGGCCCTACCAAAACAATTCTAGATTGTCTACAATTTGTGTAGATTAGCTATTAGCTAGCAATTAAAACTAAGTTTATTAGAAACTACGCCACCGTAGGCACTGGATGTCCGGTGCTAGAAATGGCGAATGAGAAGCTTATTAGTTGCTTTAAGGGAGTTACCGATTGGGAGACCAAGATAATTCATTTCCAATTTAGGAGCAACCAATACTCCATTAAGATCAATATTAAATCCTTTGGGAACTGGTCCCCAGTTGAATAGTACCACTTCTGACTTTTCAGCGTTAAATTTAAGATTTTTTTTTGAATACTCTCGACTCAAAAAAGAAAATTTTTTCTAAAACGCCAGTACCGCTCGGCAGGGGTTAAAATCATCGTCCGCATAAGCAATAAGAGACACATCTATCCCTTCTAAAATACAGGAAGAAACTGCTTGAGATTGTGCGTCGAGAATACAGTTGTTAAACACAATTGGGGATGTAAGGGCGCCTTGACTTACTCCGCAACGAACAGGTATGGTTATCTTTGTAATTTTTCCATGAGGCAGATTAACAATGACAGTTAAATGATTATACATATCTTACAAAGCACGAATAATACAGGTACAGGCCCCGCGCTTATACAACTCAGTGAGGATATGCGCGTGAATTATCGAATCAAAAGCACGACTGACATCATGGCTCCCTAGAACAAGTGGCTCTCCAGATTCATCAGCATCAATCAAAACTAACGACAGTACCGTCAGTGCATGAACACACCCAATTCCTTTTTGGAGCCCAAAGTGGTGTGGGGGCATATAACATTTATCAACCACCTCAGGCATTATCAACTTCTCAAAAATTTTACAAAAAGTTGTAGCTACCGTTATGGGCCGATATGATGAGCACTCATTTAGGGGTTCATTTCTTTTAGGGACAGGAGTAAGACGGCCAGTTGAAAACGAGGCAGGAACTGTTTCTTTTGTAAACACCATTTGGAAAAGTAGGGCAAGGTGGGCAAAAAGAAAAGAGCTCCCATATAGGAGGTGTTTGGCGCAAACGTGATCTGTACCTCTTGAAAAATGTTTCTTAATTTTACGAATTATATTATAAACATCCAAAACTGATACAGTAAACATTGATTTGTCCCCTATCGAAAATATCTTTTCGAGTGCAACTTTGGAGGAATTTTTTATTAGTGGGTCTGGTTCCGAAAACTCTCTGGAAAATGTTGTTCCCATAGTTCGGGTGGGATATTACGTGACTGGTTTGGCTTTTGGTTTTGTTTATGTGTTAAATTTTTCCACAAAAGTCTTGGGTTATTAAAAATCTTTTCAGAAAAATTGGATCGAATAGTAGCTCTATGTTTCACTAACTCTTTTAAAAAACGGCGTTTGGTGGATAAACAGATCTAGTTTATGACACCAGTTCTGGGAGGGCCACAATCTATCCAGGTGATTAGCTAGAATTTGGCCCTATTACAAGCCTCAACAAGTAAAGAATTCTGGGACCAGCCCTTCACTTGGGATCCGACTCGTACTTTAGCGCGAGGGACAAACTCCTTTTCTGCTTGTAATAAAGCATGTGAAATAAGTGACGCATGTATATTTAACTTAATACGATTTTCATTAATTGAAGACGGAACCGAATTCTGGAGAAGCTCAAATGGTATTTTATCTTTGCGAGAATATTATCAATACAATGCTGGAACTGGGGTATATCAATCTTCGCATGGGCTTGGCCTCTATCATTTAGATATAATTTTCTGTCACCTATGTGAAACCTCAAAAGGCCTGGAGCTCTTCCTCTTATACCTGTATTTTCTAAATTACACATTAGAAATTCATGGTTCACAGCATCAAGCGCCGTTAAAATATTCAAAAACACAGTTATGACTTTAAGATATTTACCAAGGCCATCATTAAGCAACGCTGTAAGAAATTAAACAAGGATAATTTCGTAAGCAACCTCCCTTCTTCAGTGCTTTAAGAGAAAGTAAGTTTTAACCAAATGTGAAACGTAGCAACTCAGATAAAAACAAACAGCGCAAAAAGCCAACAGAAAAAAAATAAGACCAAAATTGGAAGGATTAGAAATAAAAACTCAAACAACGCGGAGAACCAACAAAAAGAACAAAAAAATAAAATCCAATATTAACGGAATTTAAAATTCTAAAGCATTTAATTTCAAGAGTAATCCATTCGCCAATATCTATGATTTGAGAAAACCAATACTACTCTTCAAAAAATCCGTATCTGGTAATATAGTCACTACTACTGCTGCAAAATAAAAATCATGTAATTGTGTTCTGAATAAAAAGTTATTACATTAACTGATCTTTTACGGTACTTAATTCCAACACCCCGACTCAGAGTTGCTCGACAAAGTCTCAGATAGTTATGTCAACCCTGATTTTTGGTCGCTTAAGTTATCATCGTCCTCAGACAAATTTTTCTCCCAGTATAGGCAAGTATTCGAACATTATTTTCTTTCGATTCGACATTTCACCATACAAAAGACCCTAAACGATACGATTGCTCATTGGCCATAGCCGAAAGGATCTATAAAAACTAGAAAACTTTTCAAACTCCTAAGATTCCATCAAGAGGACTTGTAGAATATTGGGAGAGGGCTTGTTTGAGTGGAAATTTAAAGCTTTATTGCTTTTTTAGTAACAAAGTAAATTTTGTATAGTTGCAATTAGGCCAAGGCGCATGGGGTTATATGGTTCAGAACAGCGGCGACAGCTCACAAAAATGTAGGGGGAGGACAAAACGTATTTTCAAAGTTTAGGGGAAGCAATTTTGCTGTTTTTCTGATTTTTTTTTCAACAAAAATACTAATACAAATGTTTTTCAGAATAATAAGGGGGAGAAAAATCTCTTAAGAATGCGCCCTCCCCTGTCTTCCCAATTGGCGCATTGGGACTCACAAATAAGCAACTCAAAGAACAATATTTGTGAGGGTCGTTACGAAAAATTTACCGACGTTTGGTTTTGCAGTTCTAATATATGCGGTAGAAAACTAGTCGTGAAAGAGATGAGACTTGGTATTCATTTTTATACTAGTGCTAAACAAACAGTTCATGGTGAAGAACTGTAACTAAGGAGCGACTCGGCTCAATAGTAACCAAAAATATTAAAAAAAAAAACGAATTTTTATAACGATTAGTACATCAAAAGCATTGTTTTTTATGCGGATTCCCAATATATAAAATCCATTAATTTAATGTTACCCTTCAAAAGTTAGGAACCCCGAGAAAATGTGTTTGATTTTGAAAAAAGGGAGAAAAGACCCACATAAAGTCAAGGGATCTTAATGATCCCTTAAAAAAATCTCAGTCAAGGGATCTTAAAAATCTCTTCATCAGATTTAACATATCAGAGAACCATAGTGTAGATATTGCAAGATCCTATCTAAAGAAATGTGGAATTCTTAAGTTTTGCCAGAAGAAAGATCAGGGATGTGTGTTTTTTTCCGAGGGATGATCGTATCGAACCAATTGTCCTAGAAGATCGGGAGAAGGCTTGTTCAAGTGGAAATTAAAATTTCTAGTGCTCTTTTTAACTGACCAAAAAGATTGTAGAGCGACTAGCCTTTCTCCCACGAACCTTTTTCCCCAAAGAAATCCGATCAAAATGTTGAGATTGATATTTTGTTCAGCATAATTGAAAAGCCCAATAAATTTGGTTTCGGGGTTGATATGACCCCCCACGACCCCCTGGAAAGGGCTGTAAGTTGTGCAATTTGCCCTTTGTTTACATTTACAGTGATATTAATGATTGGGAAATATACGGACATTGTTTTTTCGGGGGGGGGGGGATTCTCTGCAGTGAGGGGAGAATTTTCCATGGGAAGTAAATTTTCTGGAGGGGAATTTTCCAGGAGAAATTTTCACAAAAGGGAGGAGATTTGCCAGAATTCTTACTTTCTCTATGGCTACTTAATTTTCATGTGGAGACAATGTTCCAGGGGAATTATCTGGGGGAAATTTTCACCAAGGAGGGAATGTCTGGGGGATTTTTTAGTCGGGAGGGGATTTTCTTGGGAAACCTTGAACCACTTTTTGTTATTTATCGCAAGCAAAAGAGCGGGTTTAATATTCCTGACAAAAATGCGAGATTTCAAAGTTAGCCCAAAAGAATCTTTTATCTGTTCTAGATTTTGAATAAAAGCTTTTAAAACTACATCTTATTTGGATGTTGCATGAAGTTTGAGGTCATCAGTCAAAATAAATTGATAATAATAGCACCCCCAAGAAGGTTAATAATCTTGATGAAAATCACGCCATCAGATTTAGCAGATCAGATAATTATATTACAGAGGTTTTAGGTCCCATTGATATTTTTTTTCAAATCACTATATTTTTCTTTTCGTTATAAACTTTTATTTTTAAGGTGAGCGGAAAAATAGTTACCATTCCTGAATCGCTGTCAGTATTTTTTTTATTTTGCAGTTTTTTTCAAAACACATTTTTTAAATTTTGGTTACTATGGGCTCTGGTTCGTCTTTTATTAGGTTGCAGCTACAGCTGCAACCATGACTTCTTACTAGGTTGTAACTGATTGACTTGAACTTCGATCCATCTTCTCCAGAGGAGAGTCATATTTAACCTATAGTCATGTTTAATGTTATATATAGTAATGTTTTACAAGCCATTTTTTTTTTCAAAGATAATTACTAACAGGAATTCGTCCCTTATTGGGACAATATGGGACGAATCTAAGAGAATTAGGCAGCTGTCTAAGTCAAATATGACACAATACCCCAGAAAAGTAACTTTTCAAAAGATGCAAGTATTATCTGAACTTTAAGCCGTGGTTTGTTCTTTACTTAGTTCTAGGTATACAGACGTAAGATCGATGAAATTTACATAATTTCAATTTATAATGGGTTATACCGATCTTTTATGGAATTACAACTTACGATTGTCATTCATTATCTTGTATACAAAAATACAATTTTTTTGTAGAAATATTGATCTTATTTTGAATAATCATTTGATTACAAAAGGTATTAAATGTGTCAAATCCCTTCAAATGAACCATTAGACCGCTCTCTATGATGTTCTAGTACCTAGCTAGCTTAGGAGGAGGAAAAACTGGAAAAAAGAAAGATGTTGTCGATGCGAAATATCGTGGTTTCAGCCACTTTCCTTGTTTTTCAAGTCACTGGAATTTCTTTGTTGTTCAAGCTAAGGGACTGCAAGTTTCCCTTATGAATGAACAAGGCAGTTCTAATGTTTACTTTGTAGTTCGATCTGACACCAGTTTTAGGAGTTATGGGCTTTTATATTTCTTAGCTTGGGAAGTGATCGTCTCTTATTAGGTTGCCGCAAGCACCATAACCCTGATACTATCTCAAAATTTTCTTAAAGTTTCACTAGCCGCTTTTGGCGACACAGGATTAAGCATGACCGTTTTTCCCAATAAAAAAACGTAAACAATAAGTAAATTAATAAGAGGTCTTGTCCCGGGATTTGTAGGGGTTATTCAACCGTGGAGTTACAGCTATTGGAATTTCGGACTATTGTGAACAAAATGGCTGTCTCAAAATTCTGATTGGGTGTCTTTGGGGGAAAGGAGCGTGAAACAGGGGCGATTGCTCTCTGATCACTCATAAAATGGTGCTAAAACCTTCAATCCTTAAGTCTGTCTAATGAACCCCCTCTGAAGTTTATTCAACCACCCCTTCTGTATGGAGTGGCTCTGAGAAAAATACAATGATAGCAAAACCTATGATGAGGGATAATATAAGGGAAAAACTCTAAAATTAAAACAACATGACAAATCTTAATTGTCAAGTGTTTGTTTATGTTAGGGACGAGTTGATCACTCAGAATTTTTACCCTACAATAATGTTATACATTAAAAACTGATTCAATTGAAGGATAATTTTGTCAGTTCCCTTGCACCGTACGGGATTGAACCGCAGAACCTCCATGTGGTTGGCACGGCTGCTTCCACTACAACAAGCACAAGGGTATCTGTTAATATTACTTTAAAAGTTTATGTTAAGTGGAAGAATTATAATTTGCTATATTTCATCACTTCATGTTGTCCTGTTGGTTCAAAGCTTCACTTGTGTGCAAGGATAGTAAACAGTATGACAATGTTGTCAAAATAGTTTAGATGAAACTTATTCTTCCTATCTCTTTCTTTTTTAAAATATTCAATGGCGTCAAGAGAATTAGAGTTCGGTCTTCACTATAAATTTGACAAAACTGAGTCATCGTATACAAGATGATTAATGACGTCCTAATCGTAGGTTACAAGCATAAATGACGCTATAGTACAACTATACGATGACGTCAGTTACAAAAGGAGATCATTCTGTATTACAAAACAATTGCAACCATGATTTAGAGCTCTTTATTTACTATAGTTTATAGGTTTTTTTTCCAAGATAATTACACAAAGGAAAAAGCCTATGGCTTTTTCTTCTGTGTAAAAAGCTAGAGCTGCAAACAGATTTTGGTTACTATGGGCTAGGTTTCGTTTTTTACTATACAATAGTGGGAAAATACATAGTATCTATACAATTAAGGGTTTTGTATATATTTTCACATCAGGGGGATGGAGACAACATTTATTTCCAATGCTAATGAATGTTATATTTGGATTCAGGATGAAATTCTGGTTCTAAAGATAAATGTATTTCTTAGCTATATCATTAGTGAGTTAATCGAATTTGTGAGTTCCAGGAGCCCAAGCTTCGCTTAGGTCCTGGCAATCGACAAACGGTAGGCTTATATATATATATATATATATATATATATATATATATATATATATATATATATATATATATATATATATATATATATATATATATATATATATATATACATATATATATATATACAGATACATATATATATATATGATATATATATATATATATATATATATAATATATATATATATATATATATATATATATATATATATATACATATATATATATATATATATATATATATATATATATATATATATATATATATATATATATATATATATATATATATATATATATATATATATATATATATATATATATATATATATATGTAATTCTCCCTGCCGTATGTCTTGTAACCTCAGATTAATGGCAACTTCTGCTTGATGTCATAGCGTCACCATAGGTCCGATGCAACCGCGCTGGGAAAAATACGAAGGTGCTAAAATACTAACTGTAATAATAAAATAAATAATCGGATTAACGCACAACATCAAAGCACTTGATTGGCTGAGGTATATACACTCGTAAAAAAAAATACTTAAAATGAGAGCTAACCCTCGTCTTCCAAAAAGGAAGAGTCTTTGGCCATTGAACGCCGAACAATTTTCTTAGACGCCATTTAGACTAACCACATTATAAAAAAAACTTGAAAACATTCTTCGTGCTCACATTCTTACACTCTGATTAATAAATAGCATTGAGAAACACGTAAAAATGTTTTTACTGGATAATTGGTACGTTGCAACCTGAATCAGCAACATATTTCTGTGCCATTTTTCTGCAGGGTTTGCTTTACGGAGATATCGATTTGGGTTCTGAACTGCCAGAATCGTTCGAGTCGGTTCTGAGCAGCTCTTTTGGTGCTGAGTTTGAATATGCAAGTTAAAAGCCAGACTTTATATGTCTGGCTTTGTGTGCATGGCTTATATTTGGCATTCTACTGAGTGAATAGATGTTGACTGAGTGACTACCGCTGCACCCCGAAAGTGCTTTTTCTTAGAAAGATGGATGCGTCTTCATTTTATTTTATTTTATTAGGTGATCGTGATGAATCAGAGGAGTTAAAAACTAAAAACGGGCCAGAAGCTTGTATACTTCTAATGATGAAAAAAAAATAAGGAAATTGTTGATTCTCAATCCCAAAAGAGTTTTAGTGAAATGAAAAAAAAAGAAATGAAAGTTTTAAATGAAATGAACTTTGAGAAATCTCAACATAGTCCACCGTAATTATCAAAAGCAAAAGTCTACTGAATTTTTCAAACAAAAGAGCATTAAAAGACTTTTGAGTCTGTTTCTGATCTATACTAAACCAACCACAGCTATAAGACATATTTTTAAACAAAATTATTGCTTCCTCTCATTAGAATCTCAAACCAGATGGCAACTCAGACACGCACAATAGTGTATCGTTTCTTTCATCTTTGTATCAGTTTTTGACTCTTTCTTATCAAATCCTTTGAGTTTTATTTTATTTTATTTTTACGTATGTGGTAGCTTATTTAAGCTAGGCTTTTTTCTCTTATTTTTTCCCTTTTCTTCAATGATAAAGGCCTACTGACATGAAGCCGAAATATTCGGAATTTTACTATTATTTGACTAAAAAAACCATTCTTTCTTTCAAACTTTATTGTCTTATTATAAGTTTTACCTGTTGTCAACATTCCATCCCATCTTTCTAAATCCATCTACAAAGCTTTTGGTCTTGCAATTTAATTTTACACCCTTTTTGACACGGATGTTTCAAACAAAATGCCGGGAGGCATAATTTGGAGTTTTTTTTGTTACTTTTCTGTTTAGTCACTTTAACACTATATCTCAGCATTTTCTATCAAATTAGCCCTCCCATAACGTTTTTAGGTTGTCTAGTCTATATATTGAGGTTGGGTATAATTAATACTGATTGATGGCTTGGAGACCATCCCTTCCCCCAATCTGATTCTCCACTTAAAAAGGGACTACATCTCAGCATTCTTGATTTAGTGAAATCTCTCTCACTTTCTAAGATCATTCGCTGTGGTGGGGATAAGAGAAAAAAAACATGGGAGACACATCACATTGCTCTAATTTCCGCTATTGCGTAGACTATGATTCCGCTAGTCAGAAATCTCATGCTCAACCAAAGGTCTGAAGCTTAACCAAAGCAACGTGAAATTTCTGATGTTGGTTTATGTTCGTACTTCAACGGCCTTACAAAACATCTGATTTTCGCCAATTTCTGAAGACCTTGAAAAACCTAGCATATTCACAAAATGGATTTTCATAGTATTAAACACAAAATTATTTTTAGTTTTTCTTAATATTCTTGAAAGTGCATGTCTTGTTGCGTAACACTTTTTGAGCCATCACGGCCATTTTGCATTCACCATTTTCATAAGACAACCGCTGAATTTAAATTCTTTGAATGCGTTTTTCAATGCAGCAATTTGGTTTTCTTGTATTTAACGACATTTTAAAATCATTTAATAAATCAAACATCACCTCATAAATTTACTTTATTCCCCGTAATTTCCCGGATATTTACTTCCTTGAAAATTGTTTTTCTAAGGATAACTTCGTTTCATAAAAGTGGAAAACAACTGTTCCCATTGGATAAAAGAGGAAACCATAAAGTGAATATGAAAACCTTTCACGACTGCAATTTTACTGCGCTTAATTCTGTTTTAATCAAGATCTTCGTTCAAGCTAATGCCTCTCTTTAAGTTTGTAAAGATAATTGCTTTTTTAGAACTTTTTTTTTGTCAAGACTGTATGAAACATCCCAAGTCCAGTTTGAAAATTGCGCCCACACTTATAAACAAACGAATTATAACATTTTAAAATTTTACCCTTTCAAAAAGAAAAAAAAAATTGATTTTGAGAAGCTTATGCTTGACAGATTTCGTTTCTGGGTGCTCCACAACCGATTACCAAAGCATAATATTTGTCAAGTTGTTTTGCACAGTGTCCTTGACCTTTAGCGGGGGGGCTAAGAATGAGAATCGTTCATTTTTTCAAGAAAGCATGACAGTTGGTGAACATATACTTTCGACCTTGCTGAACAATCCTTGAACTGGATGTAAAAAATTCTATACCTATAGCGTTGGCAAAACGTCGTATAACGTCGCGAATTGTCAAATGGGGTTTTAATAGCCCAAGAAAGTCTGGAAACGAGTAAAAATGCTGCTGAACCCACTGGTAATTTCCCTTTTATCCTCAGAACATAAGAACTTGAAATATATTCATTATACTGACCAATAATAAAATTTCGGGAATCCAGTAAATTTTCACAATCCAGTAAATTTGCGCGAATCATTTTCAACGAAGTAAATTTGAGCAAATTGATGAGAAAACATTTTCAATTTCTAGCAATCCCTGGGCAACTTGTAAATAATTTCTTAGACCACACTGCTTTTCCATTTACCAAGAAAAACCCGTTTTTTAAATTAAGCAAATAAAAAGCCGTTTTTTTTGGCAACTTGTAAATAAGTGGTCGATTAATTGTTGCACTAAGAGGCTCTCTATTTAAATCATCCAAGTTACATAGCAGTAGTTAAGACTTTTCACTTTGATATATTTTTAACGCAATTGGCTTCATAGTGGGATCAAGGCAATTTCATTTGTTAGACTAGCCTCTCTGATTTAATCTACGCTTCAGCAATTCTACTCGAATCTTAGTTCAATTTAAATTTCAGGAACTAATAATTACAGACTATTTTGAAAAAAAGTTGTGTCGAGAATTTAATCCAGCTAGGGCAATTTAACTTCATATGGTGAGTGGTTGTTGGCTATCATTTGCTTCAACACAAGACTATACAGAAACTTATTCTTGCGTATGCCTATTATGGGCTGAAACTTTCAGCTTGGAAGCTCAGCCACACATCGTACCTGCCAATTATTCAAGATAGTTTTGAGATATTGTTTATAAAAAGTATTCAACATTAAATGTAAAGTATCAATAATCAGAAATTTGACTAGTGTGCATCCAAGATTTTTTTTTTTGAGGGGGGGGGGGCTGGCCATACTACATACAGGATTGTATTCATTGGTAACTGGTTTCGACATCATTTGGCTAGCTTTTGCTTGAGTAAAACACAGGTTTCACGGTTCCAAAAAGTTGTTATCACAAGCTTCAAAGTTCGAAATTAATAAAATAAAGCCTTTTGATCGCTATGACGTTACAGGTGTGTACGAAAATCTAAAAACAAGGGTAATGAGCAATAAAAGAAGAAATAAATAAATACATGAATAATAAATAAATAAACACTAATAATAAGTAAAATATAATATAATGAGAACCATTTTTCAAATCTGAACTCAAACAGATTATTCGTACTTCTGAAGCCCTTTTTTATAAAAATAAATACACAATAAAATTTATTATCTTGTCTATTTTTAGAAGACGAATCAATAGTAGTAATGTATATGTTATATATAGTAGTGTATATGTATAATAGTGTATATAGTGTATATGTATAGTGTATATGTATAGTAGTATATGTAGTATGTAGTATATAGTAGTATATTGTAGTATATAGTAGTATATATGTAGTATATGTAGTATATAGTAGTATGTATAGTGTATATGTAATAGTGTATATTTATAGTAGTGTATATGTATAATAGTAGTGTAAATGTATAGTGTATATGTTATCTATACAATAACTTTTCATTTTATAAAAGCTTTGGATGACTTATAAACGCTTTCAATGACTTATAAATGCTTTTAATCCAAATTTTTGACAAGTTTTTCAAAATAGGTTATAAATATCTCAAATAATTTTCGATTCTTCGACTAGAATTTACAACCGTAGCATGAATAAAAGATCATTGCTTATGCTCTTTGTTTTATGTTCTTTATTTATGTTCAATGAGAGTGTCACTAAATGACACTCTCATTACTTTCAATTATTTTTTAGCAATATTTGAGTTTTTTCTTCAAAACTGACTATCATTGTTTAAACATTTTAAATGAATTTTGCGAAACCACTTTAGCTATTATCAAATATCTGATGGGGCATATACCCTTAATATTTCAAAATATATACTGAAAAGTAATTGAAATTCAGAAAAAAAAATGCGAAAGTGTTTAAACTAAATAAACACGATTATTTGATCCCCAGCTACAGCATACCTTCGTAATAACTTTTCATATGTGTAATATGAAAACATTCCAGGTGTTTTTAGACCTCACATAGAGTGTCAAAAATCTCAAATCTCAGGTCATAAATTGAAACGTTTGCCGTTAAGTTCCAATGCGGTCCGTCGACTTCCGAAGCGTGCATTCTGTATCATGTTACATTCCCCAATCATAGATCTCGTAATGTAACCAGGTGAAGATTGAGGCTTCACGTTTGACATTGAACATGAAATCCAGCTTCTTTGAAGATTTTATTTACCTGTCTCCAGAAGAAAGTTAATAGACATCATTTTCAGTGTCTAATTTTTTTTAATGTAAAGGACCGGACACACATAGCTTTTTTCAGCGCCGATTTACCAAATCGGCGCCGAATTGCAAAAAAAGGGCAGCGATTGAGCTTGAAAAATTCCCAGTTTTCAGTGCTGATTTACGAAAACGGTGCCAAATTTCGTCGTGATCAACAAAAAACGAATCCTCAATTTGAACAAAAGGAATTGTTTCCTTCTCTTCAGCAAAAGAACTAAATTTTAATAAAAATAGTTAAATATTTAATAATAAAAGAACTTTATAATTCTATAATGAAAAATTTAACGTTTAATTGAAACTTATTGATGAAATAATAATTAAAAGAAAAAATTAAAAAAACAATTAATAATAATAATAAAAGAATTAATAATAATTGGAGATCAATCATGTAACTATCGATAAGCCGCAGTTGGCCAAATGTGTCCATGATGTTTAGTTTTGAAAATCTCGCGCAAAGGACATGGATTGTGTACCGCTATCGTTTGCTAACTGAGCTGCTGAAATCAATGCCCGAACAAAGCTAAGTGTGTCCGGTCCGTAATGTTTGCTTTCTTACGTGTTTCATTTATTACTTTTTTTATTCTTTTCCTCAGAAGGTTCCAGTTAAAGACCTTGCCACTAGTTTAAGCCAAAGTAGTCTAAGGGATAATCAACGCTATTGGTGCCACCAACATATCGGTGATAGGAAAATAATTTTGTCAATAATTTTTCATTATAGAATGGTGGAAATTCGTTTTAGAGAAGTTTCTACAAACGATACCATTAAAAGAATGAATGGACTATTGCAATACATATCATATATAGCCAGCACAGTAGAAGAAAGATGGAATGTGTAAAATTAATGGATAAAATATTGGGAAACTTTGATACAAGGACAATTTCACACCATGCTCACACTAATCGATAAATCCAGGAGCGATTTATCAGATACCCTGGTCCAATAGGAAAAAACAACCGAAATTTATAAAATCATCCAAAAACTTTTGACATGTCTCTCTCTCCCCCTCTCTTTCTTTTTCTCTTTCTCTCTCTCTCTCTCTTTCTTTCTTTCTCTCTTCTCTCTCTTTCTTTCTCGCTCTCTCTCTCTTTCTTTCTCGCTCTCTCTCTCCTTCTTTCTCTCTCCTTCTTTCTCTCTCTCTCTCTCTCTCTCTCTCGCTCTCTCTCTCTCTCTCTCTCTCTCTCTCTCTCTCTCTCTCTCTCTCTCTCTCTCTCTCTCTCTCTCTCTCTCTCTCTCTCTCTCTCTCTCTCTCTCTCTCTCTCTCTGTTTCTCTTTATATCCCTCTTCTTATTGAATTACAATTTTCATTGAGGATGAGCCCCCATAGAACCCTAGTAGAAAATGTATTTAAATCCAGTCAAGAAGTGTTTGTAAGAATTGATACTTCTAGAAACTGTACCTATGACAAGAGCATTGAAACAGATCTGATGGATTTTCCCACGGGTGAACTCCATCCGATCTGAGTTTAAGTGTTCGTTTTGACCTAAGCATCAAAATTCATTTTAGAACTTAGAAAGGTTGTACATAAGGTTGTGAACTCCTGTTAAGATAATTGTTTTACCAGTTTTCATGTCAGCAGAGATGGAACCAGAAAGACATTTGATTCAATGGGATCACGCGTTTCACAGCCACAGTGAACGCAAGGGAGTTATCTTCTGAAAATGAAGTTTTATAATAACACGTAAAGCTACAAGAGTGAAAATTAAAATGAGAAAAAACTAGCCTCAATGGCAATGGTTTCTTGCGCTACATTGAAAACAGGAAATTTACTAGTTTTTCTCTTCTATAAATATTCGTTTTTTTGTATAAAATACTTGTATTTCGATCCTTATAATACAAATTTAGTATTGTACTTCAGCAGTTGTGTAGTAATTTACTTAAAACATTTTGATCCAATTTAAACTCTCAAATTGTTAAGTTATGCGAACACTCGATGCTCAGTGCATTCGGTTCAACAAAAAAAGGTTGCCATCACACTAGTTCGGTGGCGTCAATTGGAGGGATCGGGTTAAGTGGCCTACGCCTCTAGATTTTTGCTCTTCCATAGATCTTGAAAATTACCTATTTTTTGAGGGGGGAGTTGGTTTCATTGAACAGTGTCTTCTTTAGGTATTCTCACCAAAAATGACAAATCCCCCCACCAGATATTGAAAACTACATTTGTTCCTCCCCCCCCCCCATTAAGTTCTCATGAATTGACGCCACTGTAGAACTTACTACAAAAATGATTCTTACACTATTTTGTAGAAACTTAGTTTTTGTATGCTACACTAAGAGGTCAAGGCCTCTCAGGTCCTATCCTAAATTCTTCATGTTCTCCCTATATATTTCTTTATTTATTCCATCCGTTCCATACGAAGTGACCTGAAAACAAATAGATTGGAGATATGTTGCTCTTTCTAATGTCTACGCAAGGGTGTGGTAAATTGTATATTTGCATCAAAACTTAGTTTTTTAAAGCATTGGTTACTATCAACAAGGGTTGTTCATTATTTACTGTTTAACACCCTAAACGTTTTGGAAAACGAACATGTTTGAAATTTTTTTTTTTTCAGTAAACCCTAAATTTAACTTTAACGTAAAGACTTGGAAAGTAAGCACTATCTCCAATTAAGGGTGAATTCTGCTCTTTTTTAGTTTATTTTCACTCTTTATTTTCAAGTGTAAATGCTAATTTGTTTTATCTTATTTCAAAAAGAGATTATTCACTTTGTTCCACAGGCTCGGTGCTTTTTTATGACAGATAAAAATAACTCATTCAATGAAAAATAACTCTTTTTGGTGTCCAACTACGGAAAAAATTGTTTTTGGCTAAAATAAAATGAAAATATGAACATTTTTTGGTAATTCTATGGGCATCAGAGAAGAAAAGTCTTATGTTCTTCACTCCAAGCCATACTGTAACAGTACACATAGGATATTTTGATCACTATCAACGTAAAGATATACTTATGGATCTAAGCTTCAGCAAATGCTGACTAGGTCATTAATAATAGTGAAAGTACTGTGTGATGAATTCTTAGCCATGCATCTCGCATTGTAATTAAGGTTACACTTCATAATCTTATGCTTTTATGTAATCATTGAGAAATACTAGAGAATTCTACTTTGATTCGAGTCTTAGTATTCTTTGTTCTATCGAATTGACCTATCAAAATGAGGATTTTCTTTGTTTTCTTACTGGTATATTTGCATTATAATAGTGACAATAAAATCTTTGTTGAAGCCTGGGGCCAATATCCACATGCCCTTAATAATGCTCAGCCCAATCCTTCTCCCCCTTCCAGAAGCTCATGACATCTCTAGTTTTGTGCGATTTTCTCCCATAATATCACAATATATTTTTAATATAGTCCCGCATTTTTTATATTATATTTCTTAGCTTTCACCAGCATTTTGTATTTTTAGATATTACTTCAATTCGTTTATCTTGACGATAAAGTCTATATAATGTTTTCTTCAAAATTTTCATCCCTTCGTTGTCTTGTATTTCACCCCTAATCTCAGTGTTAGTTTCTAAGGCAAAGCTCCCAAGACACATTGCTGTGGGAACTGTGGGGCATTTCCAAGGGTTTGACGAGGAGCTAAAGAAGAAATTAGCGCCTAACAAGCCCTAACATCTCGAATGCCTTTGCTTCGCCTCGTCTCTCCCCAAAATCCTCTTTTCCAGCCGCATGTACAAACAAATTTTAGTTTCAAAAATTCTAGCTTTCTAGCCTAGCTATAGGATCTTCCGAAGCTAATACAAAGTAGCTTCTTTTCTGTTATATAGTGTATTGCAGGTAATTACTGGATCAAAAAAAAAAAAAAAAAAAAAAAAAAAAAAAAAAAAAAAAAAAACTGTCTTTCTAATTTAGTAACTAAGATAAATGAGCACTAGAACTAGGTTACTCATCCTTCCAATCACCCACTACAAAACAGTAAATCCAAACCAACAGTCCAAAAATATTATCCAAAATAAAGCCACTGCAAGATTAATAAATATAAATCATTTTCCCAAAACCAGTCCAAAGTAATTTAATTCTACAAAATATAATATTCCCAAAGTAATCACCACATATCAGGGCTCCTCAGAGGAAACCTCACTTGCCCATACAGGTTATAATGTTATAATGTAACATATACTCAATCTATTAAAGTAAGAACATGTTCCATATAACGCAAATTTGCGCAAAATTCAACCATTGATTTCGCCGTTTTTGAAAACCCTTATGTAAAGTTTTTCAGATCCCACAACATAAAACTGTCAAGAACTTGTACGCTTTTTATTACAACATATCCAATTACAAATATTGAACCATTGTTCGTTCGGAAGGAAATCTCTAATTAAACAAACTTGTGTTATAAAAATGTTGATTGCAATAAGTCACTGCCCCACAATGACAAACCTGATTGTTCCCGAAATTGATAATGAGGGGTCAGAGCTCATTTATCAGATTTAAGACATCTAAAAACCCTTCAACGAAGAATTTCAGCTTCTTCACCTTTCAACTAAGGGCAATATAGGCCCTTCTTTTTCGATGTTAAGACAGTATAAACTAATTGTTTGGCTAAATATAAATTATTTAAGTAATAATTAGTTCCTCTCAAGTAAATAAAAAAAACTGCTTCCCAATGTCAAGTGACAAGACAGGGCTGTATTACCCTCAGGTGAAAGTTGAAGAAGCTGAAATTTCTCGATGAAAGGTTTCTAGATGCCCTAAATCTGATAAATGGTTTGGCTAAAACTAAATTATAAAACTCTATTAATTAATCTCTCTCAAGTAAGCAAAAAAAAAGAAAAAGGAAATATTGGATAGCAATGGACAGGAGAGGACAATCGATAGTTTGATTATTGGTATGAATCGAATTTTGAATGTTTAAAAGCCCTTAGATGGTGATTTTTTTTTTCTTCTCCTTGTAATTTAGGGAAGTGTGCTATCTGTTTTCTCGATTAATACCCAACCCATAAACAGCCAGCTTTACTCAAAGGGAAACAAGCCAGTGCATTATACATCCCCGATTTATTTTTCATTTTCATGTATAACTTGACTTTACGACATTGTTTTTCATAATATAGAGACATAGTACTAAATTCTTCTTTTTGCCTATTATTTACTTGCTTCAAGTTTTGCTAATTTTTCGCTTCAATTTCAATCAGTTACTAACCTGTTTACATGTACGTTTCGGCCTAGGCTTATGGAGAGGCAAGCTTACTAAACAAGGTTTAGACTTTTCATTTTCTTGTCCTTCTAGCGTATTTATTTTTATTTATTTTTTGTTTTATCTTATCAAATTTTCCATGGATGTGCCTAAAAATAGTTTTTGCTTTAGTATAAGTAACAGAAATCTGTCCAGTGTCCACGAACCCTTATAAAACCTAGTTCTTTATCTTCAGGTTTTTAATATTGCTATTAAATTAAATTGGTCTTTTTCTGATGTAGAAAAAAGAAGTGTTTTATAAGCCATTTTCCAGGAGCTTCATAGCTTTTTATTATTCTCATGCATGATCCGGTTAATAATTTTTGGTTACTTAAACCAGGCACGTACTGGAAGAGAGACATTCGTGCTTTTAATCCCCCTGAAATATCCCGATTCTTACAATTTTCCTAATAATCCCTAAGGTTTTGTCTCCACTTTTATCCACAAAAGGCTAAGCTAATAAAAACAACATTAAAACATTATATTGTAAGGTGCTATACGAAAAAGTGATCTCCCATGTTGCTCAAGAGGGGGGACTGTAATTTTACTTTACCCAGCTACATTATCTCTTAGAGCAACTTTAGCTTTAACTTTGATAATGTTTTTGCTGCGAAGCAGTAACCGCTTTGAAGACCCTCATCTCTCAAGACTTTTTTAAATTGGAACAGTTCTTTATTCTTATTGAACAATAAACGTTCAAGGAGAACAGCAGAACTCTATGGCAGGCTCTAACAGGCATAAACTAAACATACTTCGACTCAGCTGTCGATATCACCTTATCATCTTATATAGTTATTATAGATAATATTAACTATATCACCTTATCACGATATTAACTTATTATAGCTAAAGTTGCATCTAAAAAATAAAAAATAAAAAGACATCACTATTTCCGAAGTTCACATTTATTTTTGTCTCACTTTTTAGAAGTAAATTTTTTCTACCATTTTTTAGTCCTTTCTCCAAAGACATAATTTACGTGTGAACTGGGAGAAAATAGTTTATGGGGTACACGAAAAAATAATGAAAGAAGTTTGTCTTGGCTGTTATGTGTGTTGAAAATCTTAAAATGAAAATTCACGGTCAAATTGAAGTTGCTACTACTACTACTGCCAATAACTTGGGGCAGCACCAAGCCACCTAAGGCAAACAGAGCTGCACACATTCATCCTCCATCCTAATCTATTGAAAGCTTTTTACCCCCTCAAATAAATTCCAATTTCATTGAAATCCTTTCTTATGATCTATTCCCGCTTCATTCAGAAAGAACCTGATTTAATCCTTCGTTCGTAAAACTTGTCCTAATTATTTCAACCGTTCTTTCATTATAGTCCTAGAAAGTGGTACAGAACCATAGTTTTTGAGCTGCTTATTGTTTGATACACGGTCAGACAGAGGGATACTTAAAACTATCCATGGACAATTCCTCTGGAATATATTACAGATTCATCCTCTGCCTCTCGAAGTGCCCGTGTTTCAGAGACATACTTGACCACTGTCACTACTGTAGCTCCCAATATTTTAATCTTGGTGGTAGACTTATCATCTTATTCTTCAAAATCTTTTTCAACTCTGAAACAAAAACCTGGGCCTCGGCTGCTCTACTTTTTATTTGACAAATTCTCTGCTTCCTGTGTCTTTCCTAATAACACTACCAAGGTAAGTGAAGCTATCCTCTAGATTTATCTTCTCGTGACCCAACATCACTTTTTCAGCTGCATTTATCCCTAGCCTACGCGACTTGGATTTCTTCAAATTAATTTTCAGGCCTATTGTTGTATCCTGAACCCTTAAAACATCAGAAATTCATTTATTTTGCTAAAAAACTTATCTAGGACACTCCAATCCTCTGCATAGTCTAAATATAGAAGAGTTTTACCTTCCAATTTTAATTTTATGGTCCTCCATAGCCTTTCTTGTATTCCTTAGCTTTAAACCAATGAAAACAATCCATAAAACGGGGATGGGACACAATGCTGCATAAATCCGGATTTGGACAGCAAACCAGGTACTAACCTTACATCCAGCTCCCTAGCAGCAGCGACATTATTCAGTTTCAAAGTTCTAATCAACTAACGTACTTATCGGGTATACGATACAAGGATATGACTTTCACTAAAACTCTTTTATCAGCTGCGTCAACTGCATGTTCATAATCTATGAAACTGAAGGATCAGCTGATTTATACACTTCTCATTTTAATCTAAGAAAAAAAAAAATCAGTTTGATTCTCTCCATCTTAAAAGCACACTGGTCTTCCCTTAAAACTTTATCTACATCATCTCCTGGTCTAATAATTATCATCATGCTAAGTAATTTGTTTCCAGCAGAAAAGCTAATGCCTCTATAATTATCGCACTTACTTTTATCACTTTTCTAATGCTGAGATTTAATTAAAGTTTTCGTATAACCGAAAAAAAGGTACTTTTCCTTTCTTAATAACCAGGTTCATAATCTTCAGTAATTTATCTCTAACTCCGCAACTTCTATGTTTCAAATACTCATTTACCAGACTATCTGCACCTGAGGACTTATTATTTTCAACCCTTTTAGTAGCCTGGTTATTGGGAAGTATACAGGCGTTTTCAGGAGGAAATTTTTCTAGTGGGGGGTCGGCGTTGGAGTAGGGGTTACGGGGAAGAATTTTTCCATGGAGGATGTTTCCTTGGGGGAAGGGATATTTCTATGAAGGGGGCGCCGGATTTCCCAGAATTATTTAAAAAACGAGCAGAAATTAAACAATAAAACAAGTTTTTTTCAACTGAAAGCAAGGAGCTAAATTAAAACTTAAAACGAACAGGAATTATTACGTATATGAGGGGGTTTGCCCCCTAGTCAATACCTTGCTCTTTACGGTAAAGTTTTTTTTGTACTTTCAAAAGAGCTATCTACTCTAATTAACCGGCCTTTGTGATTCAGGGGTTTATTATTCGAAAAAAATTCTAAATTTTGCTTAAAGAGCGAGGTATTGACTAGGGGGTGAACTCCTTAATATACGTTATAAAAACATACGAATATGGAAATTCGTTACGTAAGTTAATTCGTAAGTTACGTCAGAACAAAATTTCGAGAAAGCCATTAAGCCAAAAAAAGGAAAATTAATATGCGTATTTCGTTTTAATTATTCATATACGGTGAGCCAAAATCAAAACTGCATTAATTCAAAAACGTTCAGAAATTTAATAAAAACAAAACAAGTTTTTTTAACTGAAAGTCTGGAGCGACGTTAAAACTTTAAACGAACAGAAATTATTTCGTATATGAAAGGGGTTGTTCCCTCCTCAACGCCTCGCTCTTTACGCTAAAGTTTGACTCTGTCTCACACCTTTATTTTTTTAAACAATAAAAAACTTAAGCGTAAAGAGCGACGGGTTGAGGAGGGAACAGCCCCTTTCATATACGGAATAATTTCTGGTCGTTTTAAGTTTTAATGTCGCTGCTTAATTTCAGTTAAAAAACTTGTTTTTTTTTATATTTAATAATCAGTCAGGGCAACGGTCTTACCATCTTGTGAGTACAATTTCAAATTATGGGCTATTTTATAACCAAATACCGTAATGGTTATAACTAGATTGTTATACCTAGAAAATTGCAGCAGTCTATAATCGTTGCTACTTTTCTTTTCTACAGAAAATTTACTTAGGCTAGGACATCATATATTCCTAATTCTACCAAACTGGGTATCACAACTCCCCTAATAAAATTGCCATGTTTTTATCTTTGATCCTGTCTTTTTGTTCTTGTAACTGTATGAGAGAAAAGGTTTTATTAAAAAGGTTGTATGCAAATACATTCACTACTATTTCTGTCAGTCAGTCTGTGACAAAGAGTTTTTTTTTTCAGGTTATCTTCGCAATAATCGTGAACGCTCGGTTGAATCCAGTTGAAAGTCAATATAAATTTAACCTTGGATTCACAGCTGGCTCAAATCAGTCTTTCTATTCACCAATCCTGTCACAGCCATACATGAAGCAGTCAAAGAATCAGCCCTTTGGAGTTCAAAGAGGAGATCGATCAGAATTTGCTGCCGCACTTCATCCACATCCATTTTCTCGATACCCACCTCAACTGCATAAAATACACCTAATGCAACATCCTCTTTTAATTCAACTAGAAGATCCCCTCCGTATTCAAGTCCCAGCTCGTGATAAATCAAATGAAATACTTTTTCCCCAACAAGGGAAACTACACTCGTCTACCCCTGGGCATCAAAAGCTTACTAACGTAACTAATAGAGAGGAACTAAAAAACAGCCGACAATCAAAACAATTTGTAATTTATAGGGCATTCTTGGATCCGGTAAGCAGAAAGGAAACAGTTCTTCAACCATTTTTTGGTCAACATCCAAAACATGTGTCCAAGGATGGAATTAGGTTCAAAACAATCCTTGGAAAAATCTATAATACCACTCGTATTATAAATAAACCTACAAAAGAAGAGCTTATGCAAAATTTAGATGTGACAAATGAAGATTTCAGATTCAACTTCTGAAATATTTGAAATATTTATTTATTTGTATATTATGTTATTTTTAATAAAATCAAATAGAAGGCGTTATATAATAATGAGAATCTAATTTAAAATTGAATGATATAAGTTTAAACACTCCATTAGAGGCGATTTGGCTCTAGACTCTGGTATGCTGGAAATTCTAAAAATGTCAATTCCAGGTACATATGTAAGAAAGTTTGGTGACTGCCACCAATATAATGAGATATTTTACCCATTGACTTATACATTATGCATATAATATGTCTTTTCACCTTCTTTTTTTGTAATTTACCCCGCCAAATAAATGTTGGTGGTTCCCGCAATCTTCCGAGCCCCTCTAAAATTGAGATTATATTAATTCTAAGAAATGGAGGGGGACCTACATACTAGCTGTGCGATGGAAATATTTACACTATTCCCACAGGTTTTACGCTGATCTTACTGGAAATTCCTTAGCGGACACCACCCCCCTATGGACAATTCCTCCCACGGACAATTCCCAACGCGGACATTACCCTCAAGGACAACTTTCCCCCAGGAAATTCTCCCCCGCAGGCTATTATCCCTCGAAAAATTCCCCCACATGTAAAATTGAACAGCCAAACGAGCCAAAGGGAAAGTACAAGTATGATAAATAAAACGAATGAAAAAAAACAAGGGATTTTGGAATATGATGCCTATATTCCAAAATGAAGATAGAATATATAGTGTAGAATCTCTTATAATATCTATTTTTAAATTGTTGTTTATTTTAATTCTCTTTACCGTGTAATTTTTTGGTTCAGTTATCATAGAAGGGTAAGGTAAAGGTCAGATAAAATAATTTCGAAATATGAAATTAGTGACAACTGTAGTCGGGCTGCTCTATGACGAAAGTGCACAGAGGTAGTGGCTTGGACTAAGAAGTACGAGTAATTATTTCAGGTGGACTTATTCTGGCACAGACATCTATAGCACATGACACGAGTTCACCCCCTTGCGATTGAGAATGCGTCCACTAGGCATACATGAGAAAGTTTTTTATGTCTGCAGCTCCTTTAAGGGGCTTTTTTTTATTTCATTACTAATTAGTCTGTGTTCCTCAACTCACCAGCTTGTATTTTTCTATTTTTTTCCTATAAATTTGTTGGATTTTTCAGCCGTTTTTCAACCACTTTTGGATGTTAAATTACTTTCAAATTTTATCAGTATGAATGTTACTGTGAATGTCCGAAATCTGGTTAACATCGACATTCAATGGCGAATGTCCGAAATTCCCTTTTCTCTGCTTAGATTCATTTAACTTTGCGAATCACCTTTTTCACATATGCAAGTTTTGATGGTAAAAGTGAAAAGTTAGATTGGGTTAATTTAAATTAGGTCATAAGTCTTAGAAACAGTGGCGTATCCAGGGGGACGAGGGGGTGCCCCCTAACTTCGTCTAAAGTAGTGTAATTCACTTAATTAACCCAAATTTGCGTTAATTAAACTTGTTCCTAATGCAAGTTTTTTGGATTAACCTATTTTGCGCCCCCCCCCCTAAAAAAATCCTGGATCCGCCCCTGCTTAGAAACGGGTTAAAAACCTAACCTAACCAGTCACCATCAAACCTTCCATAAAACTGAACCTAATCTAACCTAACCAGTCACCATCAAACCTTGCATAAAACTGAACCTAACCTAACCAGTCACCATCAAACCTTGCATAAAACTGAACCTAACCTAACCAGTCACCATCAAACCTTGCATAAAACTGAAAAAGTTGACTGGCACTGCTGACTAAATCCAAGAATAAAAAAGGAATTTCGGACATTCACCGGTGAATGTTGAAATTCACCAATTTTGGACATTCCCGGTAACCTATACACTCCCAATGACAGTGCAATAATACAACATTTTTCCACCTCGTATACTCCAATTGTTATAAAAAAAAACGACATAAACGGGTGATTGGGCAAAGCAGCAACTATAAAACAAATTCTACATGGAAGACTTGATAGCACAGATATATTAACACTTGAAAGTGGCTGGTGTAACATAGATTCTATTTTTGAACTTTACAATTCTCCAAGGCAAATTTTTGCCTTGGAGAAGAGTAAAGATTCCTAGTCCTAACGTAGATTAAAAAATCGAAGACAATAAAAAATAAATTGAACTCGTTTTCGAAATGGACTAAGAAGTAGATTTTTTTTCTCGAGAAACGCTGAATAATTAGTAAAAAAAAGAGAGGCGCAAGACGGATCTGCTTTACATAATCTCGTCTATTAACTCGTTTTCCTCAACTTATCGACTTTTAAATCTAGATATAACTCACTGACTTTTATTTTATGTATAAAAAAATACTATAGGATATTCTACACCATATACTCTGCTTATATTTTAGAATACATGTAGAATATTTCAGATTTTTTGTCTGACTTTCCCTTTGGCTGCTCAGTTTGACGTATGGGGGGAATTTTTACGTAGTGCTCACTTTTACGTAATGGGGATGAAGTGTCCACGGAGAGATGGAATTTTTCGGGGAGACTTATTCGTGGGGGAACATTCCGTGGGGGAATCAGATCCTCAATATGAATGTTGAGGAGGTGATTGTTCCCACAATATGCAAACAACTATTTTTTTTACCGTGAATTGGACATTTTAAAACTCTATATAGTGCAATTAAAAAAAAATAAATTAAACTAAGGCGTCAAACTAAACGTATTATGTAAAAGGAGGAGAACTAAAGGAGCCATTTTATTCTCGAGACATTCTTATGTAAATGTTGAACATTAGCGTAAGTTTAAGCTTTTTATTTTCACGATCACAAATAAACTAAACAACATTTTCACGGTGGATAAAATCTAGGTGGGTTTACGGTCGCTAGAAAGTCCACGTAACTACTCACCTATTGACTCAACTATTTACTTAAAACTCAACTACTTAATTAATTATGTTATAAATAAACCAAAAATAAATAAATTATAACCAATATATTAAAAAAACATGAATTAAAAAATAGATAAATTAAAATAAAAATAAATAACAACAAATCTAGTCTCTATCACTCTTCAATACGCAACTTCAATCCTCCCCCACCCTGCCTCTCAACCCCACGTTATCCCAAGAGGTGTCGGATGGGGGCAAGGGGGCAGTTATCCCCTAGTAATGTGGAGAGAGAAAAAAATTATTAAATACTTCATGCCCCTTGACTATCCGGATATGAGCCCTCTTGTACCCCACTCCAAAAAAAAACTAGAGATTTACCCCTGTTTATCCCCTGCCCACTCCTATCTTCCCAACCCACCCTTACCTCCCCAGCTCACCCTTCCTTTCCTACCCACCATACCACCCAAAATAAAATTTAACAATTATCCCCAAAAAATAAAAGGCAGGATATGTTCCAATGATGTAAGGTGGTTAGCGGTCTTCATTCCGCCATGAGCTCCTTTGTCCGTCTCTATCCTCGGAGGGGAAACTCTACCTGTGGGGTTTCATAGTATTTTTAGGGTGGACCTCTCATGAGATCCCTTACTAGAATTTTTACCGGGAACAGAGTTGTCAGGTAATCTTGAGGGTGACCAGCGCTTCAACAGCATCCCCTGAGGAAATTTTTAGCCAAGTAAACGACATAGATTTGAATTGGATTTTGAGTAACGGATAGTTTTCTTGTTTTTTTTTCCTTTTTTTCGTTTTTGCTTCCATTTGGGTGGAAAAAAATATAAAAGAAGTAGAAAATTCAGGGCAGGGAGTGAAGAGCGAAGCTCTGATCAAAGTAGGGAGAAAGAGGAGATTACTCAGCTGTGTTTTTCACCTGTTGTTTGATTGTGCAAATGAGTTTTCAGTAGCAGCACAGCAGTGGAAATAAAATTTCAAATGACAAGTAAAGAGGCAAACTTTCAAATGTCGAAATATTAGAGTAAAGAAGGACGTTAGAACTTAAAGTTAGGTGGAATTATTCTCTACTACAGCGGAATACTGCCCCCTTCAACCTCCAACTCTTTGCGCTATAATTGGCTTTTAATATCAATGTTTCCAAAATGAATACTCCAACATGAGGCCTCGTGAAAGGCCAATTTGATGAAAGTTTCAGGTATCACGGTGCTTTCAGAATAAAAGGGTTTAGGTACATTTCTGGGTACATTTCCCAAAGGGTTGGGGTTTTGAAATGGTACATATCTCTTCAAGTGTTTTGAAAGACAGTCGGTAAAAACAAGTATTTAAAATTAACATATTTGCCATACATTCGCTGCATTTTTGTGTTTATTTTAAGCTTCAAAATCGCTTTCTAATTTGATTTGAAACAGGGTTTGTTTAATATGGACAAGTGTTGGATGAAGAGCTTTTTTTATGGTAAGAAGATATATAATAGAAGGATGATTTTTTGCATGCATTTAAGCATCAAAGGGCTTAGGAATAAGGGTTCTGATTTTGAAGAAAAGATATGTTATTAGTTGAACCCTGAAGTTTTTGTATTAGGCTGTATGTTTCTCCTCGATTCGGAAATATATGCAGGAATTTATCTCGAATTGACAACTCACAACAGCAACATTAGTTTTATATGGAAACTATAAGATATTTCAAAAAAGTACCACGTTGATGAGAGGGCTTGGCCCACCGTCCCTCTCCCAACTACTTCCACGGGATTAATGGATGCAATCCGGATTAAAAATTTCAACTCCTAAAACTACTAACGATTTACTGTAGGACCAAGCCGTATCAGGCCAACTTGAAAACGAAACCCTTGAAAATAAAAGATATAAAACATTAGTTTCTTAATCTTTACATCCTAATAAATTACCTTAAGAAACTATGTCAGAAAACATTGTTCCATCAAAACGTTTGTTTATTAAAATTCGCTGTTGCGCTCTTTACGATATACTTCTTCACTATCATGAGCCCCGCTCCGTCGGGCTTGGACTCCCAGCACCTTTTTTTTTAGTGAATATACTAGACAGAAGAGTGAAATCTTTTTGAAGAAAGGCTAAATTGTAGAGGTGGCTAGTAGAATAATCTTCCTTTTCCAAAATTCGAAACTATTTTTAATTTTTCAGCTTTTTTCCAAACTAATGGCTAGGTTATGCCCTCCTGAGCCTCTCTTGAAACTATGTCTTTTGAATGCTAGCGGATTAGAATTGAGAATTTGATTAAATCCTTGGGCATTTTTCCAGAGACTCTGACGATTATTGGTCCTGGCACACTTTTTTAGCTTTTTCGTCATTCAAAATAAAAAACCAAAACCGGGACAAGTTTGCTTCTAGGACACTTTTTTCGTCATTCAAAATGAAAAACCAAAACCAATTTTAATAAATAAAACATGTGTTGAAAATTGGCTCAACACAGTACAGAACCACAAGATTAGCCGAGGGTACAAGACGTTTCTGGGCGCGCCCAGATCCGTTTCATCACCTATTTTTATCCCGTCATCTATTATGATTAGGTCATGTAATAAAGATTCTAATGGATGGGAGGTACACCGTTAGGTAGTGGTTCGATGACGCTATTGGGTAAACAACAATTTATGTTGTTATGAAGCTTCTGTATGTTGTTGTGAGGTTTTTTTGTATCTGCAAAAAAATATTATTGTGTTCATTACGCTTCTCGGTACAAGATTTTTAATACCGAAATATTAATATGTCTACCCGTTTGTTTATTATAAAAATAGCATATCGAATATAATGTAGAATGTTTTTGTGTGTTTTATTCTTAACTGTCTCGTTTAGGAACTTAAACAACAAGCATACTCAACAGCTGTATTAATATTAATGGGTAGATTATATTTATTTAACTGTATGCTGTTGTGAAGTTTTTTTCTATCTAAAAAAATTGTTCATTACGTGTCTTAGTACAAAATTTTTAATACCTAAATAAAAATATGTCTGTCCGTTTGTTTATTATAAAAATAGCAGGTACTGTTGCGATTAATGGTACACACGAAAGAATTCAAGTTTGGTTAATGGTAATAAACAAAAAAATAGGTTGAATGTATAATAGTTTAGAAACAAACTTGGGCTATATATTTGCACAGTAGGGGTGGGGGTGGGGGGATAAGCATTGAATTTATTAAATGTATAACCTAACCTCGGTACCTTCCCCCCCCCTAGACCCCAACAAACAACAGTTTAAATACTGTAAACTCAATGAGAAACCACGCTCTTCGATATATTTAGATAGCAATTACCCGTTTTACGGGTCTCCATCACTGCATTTCTTCGACAATCTATAGCGCCTAAGCCCAACTGTACCAAATAGCATATCGAATATAATGTAGAACGCTTTCATGTGTTTTAGTCAACAACTGTATTAATATTAAGCATTCGTATATTTTTGACAAGTCACAGTCTGGTACTTTTCATATGCAGCTTTTAAGTTTTATTCACATTCCTAATTCCTGCTTGGATGCGTAAAAGACAGGCGACGGACGGCCAGGGAAACAGTTCCCATTGTACCGTCGAAGAATCAATAAAAAACAAAGCATTTCCTCTCTCCTTCCTAAATAGAAAAAAGAAAAAAAAAACAAATGGCACAAATGAGATAACATGTCGTTTGATTTTAACATCCTCAGTGACTTTACTCTCAATCTTGTGTCGGGGTTGAACCCTTCCATTAGTTATCCAGATACGCTCCTTGGAAAATAAAATAAGCAAATAGTTTCTATGAATGATGATGAACGCCAAGATGTTCTGTTTAAAGATTTAATCTTTGCCAACCAGTAGACCCTTGGGAATGTAAACACTTTTCAGTCCCTGTATACAATTGCGTTGGGGACTCTATCATTAAGAGAATCATAAATGCAAGACATCTTGAAATTAGGTGCACTAGATCTGGTCGTTAAGCGAAACATTTGGCTTTTCGTCTTTCTATACTATTTGTTTTTAAGACAAGGAAAAGTGTGAGCAATAAAAGGAGTTTTAAATGAAAATATGAGGGGATTTCAATTTTCAGAAAGGCCGAGAAAATATGAGAAATGGTTCAATGGTTTTTCTTTTGCGGAGAGCGGACTGCAAAGCCCGTTAGTTACAAAGCTCCATTTATTTTTGTTTCAAATTTATGAATATGTTGCATGTATCTATGGACGTCACTAAACATTCAGAGGAGAAAGAACATCAGTTTGTAAGAACTTTTTTTAAGTTTTATTAATATTTTATTTTGTATTGATTCTTCGTACATTTTTAGCCATACAATTTCTAAATTTTCACTGGCGCTCTTTCAAACTCATTATGAAAGGAAATATAGCCCCTTCGTCTGTCAGATTTTATTCAGTTATACACTCAGGTGCATAGACATACTTTAGGAAAAAAGGATAAATTTAAAAATTGGTAAATTTTTTTTTTTACAATTCCCCTGCTATATATCTCCCTAAAAAATCTTTACGGGCTGTGCCTGAATTACACATTTATTTTATAAGGCATTTTTAAATAAAATTCAGGGTACGTTTCATCTTATCCTTAATGCTTATACGGCGGAACCCTTAGCAAAGAGTTTTCTGTGGTTTTTTAATCAACCCCCCTTTTTCCGAATAAATTTATGTATAAGCGTCCTGTCTGGTTGTTTCCAACCCTAAGTAAAACCTTTTCTTAGTAGGTTTACTTGCCAGAACCCTTTTTTTCACAGGAATTTCACTTCTTTATACAGTTCCTATGTGTTTATACTTGTTTATAAATTAATAATTCTTTCATACAGTAAAATAAATAATCACAAAGGCTAGTGATTTCTCTAGCAGAAACGTTGGAAATGTTTTTTTTTCGGTGGGGTTGCTTATTGAAGGTGGTCTGAATTCGTCAAGACGATCGAGTCATATGAGACATGCAATAATGTAGGCTATCGGAGAATGGCAAGCGTCCTCAGGGAGTTAAACCCCATCCGTCACCCAGGGCCGGCGTTAGACGTTTTTTGGGGTAATCAGACTATTCGTCGCCCCCCCCCCCTCCTCCTGGTAGACCTAAATATAATTGTACGCCCTTAAAATAAGGTGTGTAGGGTTTTCTAGTAAAAAGTGTAACAATAAAAATAAATAAACTTTCTAACTGATTCTAACTTAATTCTAACTTAATTCTAACTAGATATTAATTCTAAATTAAATATTGAAATAGAATATATCAATAAACAACAAGGTGGTTTATTAAAAATAGAAAGTTAAAATATCCTCCTGACTACCGGCATAGATATAGGCATTAGTAGAGTGCTATGTTCCATTTTGGGGAGATTATGTTCCTTCCTATGCTATTTGGGGAGATTATGTTCCTTCCTATGCTATTTGGGTAGATTATGGTCCTTCCTATGCTATTCTAGGAGTTTATGTTCCTTCCTATGCTATTCTAGGAGTTTATGTTCCTTCTTATGCTATTCTAGGAGTTTATGTTCCTTCCTATGCTATTCTAGGAGTTTATGTTCCTTCCTATGCTATTCTAGGAGCTTATGTTCCTTCCTATGCTATTCTAGGAGTTTATGTTCCTTCCTATGTTATTTGGGGATATTATGCTCCTTCCTATGCTATTTGGGTAGATTATGTTCCTTCCTATGCTATTCTAGGAGTTTATGTTCCTTCCTATGCTATTCTATTAGTTTATGTTCCTTCCTATGCTATTCTAGGAGTTTATGTTCCTTCCAATGCTATTTGGGGACACTAAGTTCCTTCCCATACTATTTGCTTAATGCTCTACACCATTTCAAAGAGAGTGAGTAGAACCTGTCAAAGAGTTTGATAACCTCTAGCTTAAAGGCATCTCATCGAATTTGATTAAGAATGCAACATGTCTAGAATTGATGGCATATGCTGTTGAATCATTTACCAAAAAATAACTCTATTTGCAAAAAAAAGGGTTTAGCATCTGCGAATTGGACTCTATGAACGATATTAATTAATGTTTGAATAATAGGAGCGTGAATGATTCTAATTAGTGATTGGATCGTATGAATTTGGAGGAAAAGGGTTAAAGTGATTAGCAGTTAAGGTAACCCTGAAGAGCATGTTAACTCATAGCTTATTTATTATAAATTTGGAACAATATCAATCTATGGAAATGGTTAACGATGATAAAATGGTCTTATGACTTGACCTAGCTTTACTTCTTTGATGTGTTCTGTATAATACACAGGTGGCATTTGAACAGTGTTGTCAATTTAAAATAGAGTTTAACGTTATAATATACTAAAAAGTTGATACTAAGAGAGATGTAGATGACAAGAAAAGAATTTTAATAATGGATAGCTTTACTTCTTCGATGTGTTCTGTATAATACACAAGTGGCGTTCGAACAGTGTTGTCATTTTAAAATAGAGTCTAACGTTATAGTATACTAAAAAGTTGATACTAAGAGAGATGTAGATGGCAAGAAGAGAATTTTAATAATTGATAGCTTTACCTCTCCAATGTGTTCTGTATAATACACAAGTGGTGTTTGAACAGTGTTGTCAATTTAAAATAGGGTCTAACGTTATAGTATACTAAACAGTTGACACTAAGAGAGATTTTGATGGCAAGAAAAGAATTTTAATAAAGAAATTCAGAACAAACCTTAGAAATCCTTGCAAATCAAGTAGTAAGGTGTATGTGAGTACGAACCATCAAGGATCATAAGCACTAACGACCCTAACCACCAGAGACTTCAACCCCCAAAGGTCTCCTATCCCCAAACTCGAAGGGGGCCCCCTCCCATCCAACTTTTTGCCCCCCCCCCTCAATTTTTTTTTTTAACTTTTTTTTTATTTTTTTTAACATGATATTTTTTTTCAACTTTTTTATTTACATCTCCAAATCATATCAGAAAAATAAAATTACCGTTTTGATTTATATTTTAAAATAGATTTTTGTGCATACCCATACTCCTATTGATGAGGACTGATGGTTCTAATTCAATATTTATTTTCATGAAAGCAAACTATTTTTTTTTAACTAAATTTTTTTTTGGACTTCAAAATTATTCAACTTTTTTTTTACATCTCTAAATCATATCAGAAAAATAGAATGACACTTTTGATTTACATTTTAAAATATATTCTTGTGCATACCCATACTCCTATTGATGAGGACTGATGGTTCTAATTCAATATTTTTGTCATGAAAGCAAACTATTTTTTTTTAACAAAATTTTTTTTTGGACTTCGAAATTATTCAATTTTTTTACATCTCTAAATCATATCAGAAAAATAGAATGACACTTTTCATTTAAATTTTAAAATATATTCTTGTGCATACCCAAACTCCTATTGATGAGGACTGATGGTTCTAATTCAATATTTTTTTTTTCATAAAAAACAAACTATTTTTTTAGATAAATATTTTGTGAATTCGAGATTATTCAACTTTTTTTTTACATCTCCAAATAATACCAGAAAAATATAATGACCCTTTTTGGTTAAAATTTTAAAATATATTATTGTGCATACCCATACTCCTATTGATGAGGACTGATGGTTCTAATTCAACATTTTTTTCATGAAAGCAAAGTATTTTTTAACTAAATTTTTTTTTTTGACTTCGAAATTATTCAAATTTTTTTTACATCTCTAATTCATATCAGAAAAATAGAATGACACTTTTGATTTAAATTTAAAATGTATTCTTGTGCATACCCATACTCTTACTGATGAGGACTGATGGTTCTAATTCAATATTTTTTTTCATAAGAAAAACTATTTTTTTTAACTAATTTTTTTTTGGACTTCGAGATTATTCAACTTTTTTTTTACATCTCCAAATCATATCAGAAAAATAGAATGACCCTTTTGATTTAAATTTTAAAATATATTCTTGTGCATACCCATACTCCTAATGATGAGGACTGATGATTCTAAATTCAATATTTTTTTCTTAAAAAACAAACTATTTTTTTAACAATTTTTTTTTTTTACTTCGAAATTATTCAACTTTTTTTTTTAAATCTCTAAATCATATCAGAAAAATAGAATGGCACACTTGATTTGGATTTTATAATATATTCTTGTGCATAACCATATTCCTAATTATGAGGACTGATGGTCCTAAATCAATATTTTTTCTTAATAAAAAACAAACTATTTTTTTTATACTTCAAAATTATTCAACTTTATTTTTTTTTTTTTTGTACCTATCTTAAAATGACAAAATATGCTTACGGCTCTAACAATTGTACTCTATGCTTGCTCAGAGACACGATGTGGCTTTCCCACTGGTACTCTATGGCCTGTTATCGACACTACCTAGTCTATTGCATGTATTAAATCAGTATTTTTTAAGCAGTGTCATAGTGTCAAGTCATATCTTGTTACATCAGTCGTAACACATATATTGTGTTATATTTGTTAAGTCATATCTTGTAACACATAAGTCGTATCTTGTAACAATGTTATTGTAGCATTGGATGCCGACAAGGAGAAGTATTTAAACTATGAAACAAGTACAAGTGGTAGCACTATTGGAAATGTATGCATGCAGTGTCATGACAGTAAGAAATTAAATTTCTTTGGAGTACCGAAAAAATTTAACTCTTATGTTGGTGGATATGAGGGATTGAGATCTCCAGAGATGATTGCACTCAAAGAGAAGTCCAACATAAAAATAATCGTTGATGATAGAGGACAACTCCTTGCTACTGTTGCAGGTAACACATTACCAACTGATACATCCAATCGTCAGCTTTCGGGTATTAGCATTCATCGGAAGGTCAAAAAAAAGAAAGGCCTACTCTTCTACTAATACCATAAACCATATATTGTCTACGTGTCGAAACTGTTACCTGTGTAAAAATAATGTGATAATAGACAGTGAAATTGCATTGCCAGAAAAAAAAGAGCATTGGCAGAAAATATCACTAAAGAATATAAAGACGAATCGATAAAAAACAAAGTACCAGCAAACGTTACTGCCATTGATCAAACAGTCAATGAACCAAATAATACCAAAGACGAAAAGCATATTGAGCCTGTTGATGAGACACCTGTAAAAATTGTGTATGACTCATAATGAATTAATGATAATTCTACTGATTACTAACTAAGAGAAGACAAAAGCTACAATATCAAGAGAGAACATGGTGAACTATTTTATGGAACAGATTCAGAATGTCCAAAGTTGATCATTGATATTAATAATGTATCATAATATATTTTTGTATTAATATTCTACATAGCATTATTTCACTAAAAATATGTTATGCATTACATTGTTTTGTGTTCATTTTTCTAGAGTATGCTAGCATATCAAACGTTTAGAATGTCTATTAAAACATCAGAGATGTAAGAAAAGGAATTTGCATACATCTATTGTCAGACACATAGGATAACATTGACAAAATCTTGGTATCAGAATTAATAAATTATTTATCAACATCCGTTATTGGATATGTCATTATGAAAAAATTGTAAGTAAGTAAGTAACAAACTCTTTCTTGAATTCACCTCTTGGATACACAATACAAAAATTTAATTAAGTAAACTATTAAAAAAAATTGTAAGTAAGTAACCAACTCTTTCTTGAAGTCACCTCTTGGATACACAATGCAGAAATTTCATTTAAGAAATTATGAAAAAATTGTAAGTAAGTTGCTAATTTTTTCTTGAACTTACCTACTTGATAACCCAAAAAGGCATTTTATTCAATAAATTGTGATAAAAATTCTAAGTAAGTAACAAACTCTTTCTTGAAGTCATCTCTTGGATAAACAATACGAAAATTTCATTCAAGAAATTATGAAAATATTTGTAATTAAGTAAGTAACAAATTCTTTCTTGAAGTCACCTCTTGGATGCACAATGCAGAAATTTCAATAGAGAAATTAAGAAAAAATTGTAAGTATGAAGTAAATTATTTCTTGAATTGGACTGCTGGATAAGTAAGAAAGACATTTCATTCAAGAAATTATGACAAAATTATAAGTAAGTAACGAACTCTTTATTGTTTTAACGTCTTAGATACACGATGCAGAAATTTCATTGAAGAAGCTATGAAAAAATTCTCAGTAAGTAACAATCTCTTTCTTGAAGTCCCCTCTTCGATACACAATACGGAAATTTCATTCAAGAAATTATGAAAATATTTGTAAGTAATGTAAACTTTGGAAATAGGTTTTTCTTGCTTAAAACCAATAATTAAGATTCTAAATATATGTCGGAGATTCGTATGTGCAATTCTTCCCAGGTCACTTGAACCCGGAATAAACCCATTATCTAAAATGCAAACATTGCAAATTGTCAACATCAACAACCCCACTTCTTAGAAATTCTCTTTATCAGTTCTGTCAAGTGGCCAGATGTGTATCCGAATGTGGGTACCAATTTGGATTATTTAAGTCAGTTCGAATTCTGTATCTGTCCTAGCCATATGTACCTTCACTGTATTATATGTATAAATAAACGTTTTATACTCTGAACACAGAATATGTGATGGTTAGAGGTTCTAGGCATCCTCCACCGGTAGAACCCAGATAATAGGCCAACGCTACCATAAGGCCCTAAAGAGAAGAAGTCTCACTGTACAGAGAAAATCTCAAAGATTACAATATAATAAGAATGCCGTAGTATTACCAGTTTTTCTAGAAGGAGACTTAATTTGTTTCCAGGATACAGCTCAGAATCCAAGTGAAATCAAGGGTTTAAAGCCAAAATTTCGTGGGCCATATAAAATTTTTAAAGTTTTAAGAGATTCACTGTTCTTGGTACTTTCAGGGACTTCTGTAAGAAGAACAGTAAACGGTCGTCTGATAAAGCCTGTAAAGGATTCAGAAACTTTCTTACGTTTAAATCCTATTTTTCAGGTGAAAACTGATATGATTAATAAATCTAATATTGCTAATAGTAGAGTAAAATCTAAAGACGAAGAGAAAAGCAGCAACGGTTATAGCTTACGTCAACGTCCGGGTGAGAAACTTTTGGTTGTTCAAAATTGTCTTGAGCAACCAATAATAACAAATAAATCAATATCGGAGGAATCAAGAATCGTAGAATTGGAGTTAGAGAATCGTGGCCATAGGAGAATTGATTCAACGTCATTTGTATGCCCGCGTCCAGGAGAGACTTCAGTAGTAACTTCAGAAGTAATGGAGGATAGCTCTGTTTCTGGCGAACAACATGAGGTTCAACTGGAACCTAATCTAGTTCGTGTAGAAGTAGACAAAGAGGAAATAGAGGTTAAGGCAGGCTCGAGTGGAGAGTCAAGTAGTCTTAGGAGAAGCAATAAGAAAACAGGAAATAAACCTCCAGGTTATTATAGAGAGTATTGAAACAATCATAGAGATAAGTAGAGTAAGATGATTGTAGAGATTAGTATGTTATTGCAGTACAAACGGTGTTGGGAATTGATGTTCAGTCAAAATGAGGATGTAGCTGGGTTTTATGCTGATTAACTGGACAGGAGAAATGCTTTCTATGAAATAGGAAAAATAGAAAGATAAAAATGACAAGCGAAAGATGTTTGACCAACCTTTTTCAAATAATGTATTTACTTCCTTTTGATATCTTATGGATAGTAAAATAACCGAATAATTTGGAAAAAAAAGAATTAAAGCTTTGGAAAAAGGAAAGTAAAAGAAAATCTCATTGTGTTTCTGTCAAAGATTATCATTTTTTGTTCAAGTGTTCTGTTCAAATTTAAATTCTTTTAAAAGATATTCTGACAATATGCAAATTTTTATATTAGGTGTAGCTATGCGAATTTTATGCGAACTTAGCATGACAATACAAAGTGAAATGAAACTGCCAATTGGGAAAATATTTTCTTGTGTCTTGTTGATTCAGTTTTAGTGTCAGTATTTATTTTATGTTCTTGTAAAATGTACCTTTGTTTGTACCTTTTGTTTGAGGATAGAATATCGTTTTTTTTTTGGAAAAAAAAAGATTTTGAAAACCCCAGGGAAAATCTGTAAGCTTTGGAAATAGGTTTTTCTTGCTTAAAACCAATAATTAAGATTCTAAATATATGTTGGAGATTCGTATGTGTAATTCTTCACATGGTCACTTGAACCCGGAATAAACCCATTATCTAAAATGCAAACATTGCAAATTGTCAACATCAACAACCCCATTTCTTAGAAATTCTCTTTATCAGTTCTGTCAAGTGGCCAGATGTGTATCCGAATGAGGGTACCGATTTGGATTATTTAAGTCAGTTTAAATTCTGTATCTGTCCTAGCCATATGTACCTTCACTGTATTATATGTATAAATAAACATTTTATACTCTGAACACAGACTATGGGATGGTTAGAGGTTCTAGGCATCCTCCACCGGTAGAACCCAGATAATAGGCCAACGCTACAATAAGGCCCTAAAGAGAAGAAGTCTCACTGTACAGAGAAGTGAAGAAAGAAACTTTACAGTAAGTAACAAACTTTTTATTGATTTCACCTCTTGGATACACAATACAGATACTTCATTTAAGAAATTATGAAAAAATCGCAAGTAAGTAACAAACTCTTTATTGTTTTCACCTCTTGGATATACAATACGGAAATTTTATTTAATAAATTATTAAAAAATTATAAGCAAGTAACAAACTCTTTCCTGAAGTCACCTCTTGGATACACAATGCAGAAACTTCATTTAAGAAACTGTGAAAAAATTGTAAGTAAGTAAGTAACAAATTCTTTCTTGAAATCACCTCATGGATACACAATACAGAAATTTCATTTAAGAAATTATGAAAAAATTGTAAGTAAGTAGCAAATTCTTTCTTGAATTCGCCTGCTGGATAAACAAAAAGACATTTCATTCAAGAAATCATGACAAAATTCTAAGTAAGTAATAAAATCTTTATTGTTTTCACGTCTTAGATACACGATGCAGAAATTTCATTCAAGAAATTATGAAAAAGTTCTTAGTAAGTAACAATCTCTTTCTTCAATTCACCTCTTGAATACACAATACGGAAATCTCATTCAAGAAATTATGAAAAAAATGTAAGTAAGTAACAAAATCTATATTGATTTCACCTCTTGGATACACAATACAGATATTTCATTCAAGAAATTATTGAAAAAATCGCAAGTAAGTAACAAACTCTTTATTGTTTTCCCCTCTTGGATACACAATACAGAAATTTCATTCAATAAATTATGAAAAAATTGCAAGCAAGTAACAACTCTTTCCTGAAGTCACCTCTTGGATAAACAATGCAGAAACTCCATTTAAGAAACTGAAAAATTGTAAGTAAGTAAGTAACAAATTCTTTCTTGAATTCGCCTCTTAGATAAACAAAAAAGACATTTCATTCAAGAAATTATGACAAAATTCTATGTAAGTAACAAACCCTTTCTTGAATTCGCCATTCACCTCTTGGATACACAATATGGAAATTTCACTCAAGAAATTATGGGGAAAAAAATGGAAGTAATTAGAAAACTCTTTCTTGACTTCTCCTCCTGGATACACAATACAGGCATTTCATTCAAGAAATTATAAAAAAAAATTGTAAGTAAGTAACAAACTCTTTATTGTTTTCACCTCTTGGATACACAATACAGATATTCATTCAAGAAATTATGAACAAATCGCAAGTAAGTAACAAACACTTTTCTGAATTTGCTGTTGGAATACACAATGCAAATTTTAATTCATAAAAATATTACAAAATTGTAAAAAAACTCGTTCTTTAATTTGCTTTCTGGACGCAAATACGGTAATTTCTTTCAGAAAACTGTGAAAAAAAAATCGTAAACAAACTCTTTCTTAATTTTTTTTTGAAATTACATAATACAGACATTTCAATTCAAGAAATTAAAAAAATTGCAAGTAAGTAACAAACTCTTTCTTGATTTCTCCTCAAGAATACACTTGACTTGACTTACTTGACTTATGTCTCCTGCCGGGCGCTGCTCGGCGTAGAGAGAATACACAATACGGAAATTTCATTCAAGAAATTATGAAAAAATTGTAAGTAAATAACAAACTCTTTCTTGAATTTGCCTCATGGATACACAATACAGAAATTTCATTGAAGAAATTATGAAAACATTGTAAGTAAGTAACAAACTGCTTCTTAAATTCACCTCTAATACACATTACAGACATTTCATTCAAGAAATTATGAAAAAAAATGTAAGTAAGTAACAAACTCTTTTTATAATTTCTTGAATGAAAATCTGTATTGTGTATCCAGGAGGAGAATTCAAGAAAGAGTTTGTTACTTACTTACAATTTTTTTCATAAGTTCTTGAGTGAGATGTCTGTATGGTGTATCCACGAGGTGAATTCAAGAAAGAGTTTGTTACTTACTTACATTTTGTTTCATAATTTCTTGAATGAAATGTCTGTAATGTGTATTCAAGAGGTGAATTTAAGAAGGATTTTTTTACTTACTTGCAATTTTTTCATAATTTCTTCAATGAAATTTCTGTATTGTGTATCCATGTGGCAAATTCAAGAAAGAGTTTGTTATTTACTATCAATTTTTTCATAATTTCTTGAATGAAATTTCCGTATTGTTTATCCTTGAGGAGAAATCAAGAAAGAGTTTGTTACTTACTTGCAATTTTTTTTAATTTCTTGAAATGAAATGTCTTTATTATGTATCTTTGAGGAGAAATCAAGAACTAGTTTGTTTACAATTTTTTTAACAATTTCTTGAACGAAATTACCGTATTTGCATCCAGAAAAAGAATTCAAGAAAAAGTTTGTTTATAATTTTTTAATAGTTTACTGAATTAAAATTTGTATCGTACATTCAAACGGCAAATTCAAGAAAGAGTGTGTTACTTACTTGCAATTTTTTCATAATGTCTTGAATAAAATATCTATATTGTGTATCCAAGAGGTGAAAACAATAAAACGTTTGTTACTTACTTACAGTTTTTTTTAAAATTTTTGGAATGAAATGCCTGTATTGTGTATCCAGGAGCAGAAGTCAAGAAAGAGTTTGTTAATTACTTCCATTTTTTTCCCCATAATTTCTTGAGTGAAATTTCCATATTGTGTATCCAAGAGGTGAATGGCAAATTCAAGAAATGGTTTGTTACTTACTTAGAATTTTGTCATAATTTCTTGAATGAAATGTCTTTTTTGTTTATCTAAGAGGCGAATTCAAGAAAGAATTTGTTACTTACTTACTTACAATTTTTTAATAGTTTCTTAAATGGAGTTTCTGCATTGTGTATCCAAGAGGTGATTTCAGGAAAGAGTTTTTTACTTACTTACAAATTTTTCATAATTTATTGTATGAAATTTCTGTATTGCGTATCCAACAGGTGAAATCAATAAAGAGTTTGGTACTTAATGGCGATTTTTTCATAATTTCTTGAATGAAGTATCTGTATTGTGTATCCAAGAGGTGAAATCAATGAAGAGTTTGTTACTTATTTATAAATATTTTCATAATTTCTTGAATGAAATTTCCGTATTGTGTATCCAAGAGGGGACTTCAAGAAAGAGATTTTTACTTACTGAGAATTTTTTCGTAATTTCTTGAATGAAATTTCTGCATCGTGTATCTAAGACGTGAAAACAATAAAGAGTTTGTTACTTACTTAGAATTTTGTCATTATTTCTTGAATGAAATGTCTTTTGTTTATCCAGCAGGCAAATTCAAGAAAGAATTTGCTACTTACCTACAATTTTTTCATAATTTCTTTAATGAAATTTCTGTATTGTGTATCCAAGAGGTGACTTCAAGAAAGAATTTGTTACTTACTTGCTTACAATTTTTTCATAGTTTCTTAAATGAAGTTTTTGTACTGTGTATCCGAGAGGTGACTTCAGGAAAGAGTTTGTTACTTGCTTACAATTTTTTCATAATTTATTGAATGAAATTACCTTATTCTATATCCAAGAGGTGAAAACAATAAAGAGTTTGTTACTTACTCGCGATTTTTTTCATTATTTCTTGAATGAAATATCTGTATTGTGTATCCAAGAGGTGAAATCAATGAAGAGTTTGTTATTTCCTCACAATTTTTTCATAGTTTCTCGAATAAAATTTCCGTATTGTGTATCCAAGAGGGGACTTCAAGAAAGAGATTGTTACTTACTTAGAAGTTTTTCATAATTTCTTGAATGAAATTTCTGCATCGTGTATCTAAGACGTGAAAACAATAAAGAGTTTGTTACTTACTTAGAATTTTGTCATAATTTCTTGAATGAAATTTCTTTTCGTTTATCCAGCAGGCGAGTTCAAGAAAGAATTTGCTACTTACATACAATTTTTTCATAATTTCTTAAATGAAATTTCTGCATTGTGTATCCAAGAGGTGACTAAAAAAAAGAGTTTCTTACTTAAATACAATTATGTCATAATTTCTTGAATGAAATGGTTTCTTTTATTTATCCAGGAGGCGAATTCAAGAAAGAATTTGCTACTTACTTACAATTTTTTCATAATTTCTTAAATGAAATTTATGCATTGTGTATCCAAGAGGTGACTTCAACAAATAGTTTGTTACTTACTTACAATTTTTTTTCATAATTTCCTTAATTCAATTTCCGTATTTAGTATCCAAGAGGTGAATTCAAGAAAGAGTTTGTTACTTACTTACTTACAATTTTTTCATAATGACATATCCAACAACGGATGTTTATAAATAATATATTAATTCTGATACCAAGATTTTGTCAATGTTATTCTATGTGTCTGACAATAGATGTATGCAAATTCCTTTTCTTACATCTCCGTTGTTTTAATAGACATTCTAAACGTTTGATATGCTAGCTTACTCTAAAAATAATGAACACATAACAATGTAATGCATAATATATTTTTAATGAAATAATGCTATGTAAAATATTAATACAAAAATATATTATGATACATTATTAATATCAATGATCAACTTTGGACATTTTGAATCTGTTCCATAAAAGAGTTCACCAAGTTCTCTCTTGATATTGTAGCTATTGTCTTCTCTTAGTTCGTAATCAGTAGAATAATCATTATTCCATTGTTACAATTATTCCATACACAATTTTTACTGGTGTGTCATCAACAGGCTCAATATACTTTTCGTCTTTGGTATTATTTGGTTCACATTATTTTTACACAGGTAACAGTTTCGACACGTAGACAAGATATGGTTTATGATATTAGTAGAAGAGTAGGCCTTTCTTTTTTTGACCTTCCGTTGAATGCTAATACCCGAAAGCTGACAATTGGATGTATCAGTAGGTAATGTGTTACCTGCAAGAGTAGCAAGGAGTTGTCCTCTATCATCAACGATTATTTTTATGTTGGCATTCTCTTTGTGTGCAATCATCTCTGGAGATCTCAATCTCGCATATCCACCAACATAAGAGTTGAATTTTTTTGGTAATCCAAAGAAATTTAATTCCTTACTGTCATGACAATGCATGCATACATTTCCAATAGTGCTACCACTTGTACTTGCTTAGTAGTTTAAATACTTCTCCTTGTAGGCATTCAAGGCTACAATAACATTGTCTTGCGAACACACTTTATTAAAATGCTCCATCTTCACTTTTTTTAAAGATACGACTTATGTGTTTATCATTCCACTGCGTAAAAAATACTGATTTAATACATAAAATATACTAGGTAGTGTCGATAGCCGGCCATAGAGTACCAGTGGGAAAGCCACATCGTGTCTCTTAGCAAGCATAGAGTACAATTGTTAGAGCCGTAAGCATATTTTATCATTTTAAGATAGGTACAAAAAAAAATAATAAAATTGAATAATTTCGAAGTTAAAAAAAAAGTTTGTTTCTTATGAAAAAAATATTGAATTAGAACCATCAGTCCTCATCATTAGGAGTATGGGTATGCACAAGAATATATTTAAAAATTTAAATCAAAAGTGTCATTCTATTTTTTTGATATGATTTAGAGATGTAAAAAAAAGTTGAATAATTTCGAAGTCCAAAAAAAAAATTGTTAAAAAAATAGTTTGTTTTTTAAGAAAAAAATATTGAATCAGAACCATCAGTCCTCATCATTAGGAGTATGGGTATGCACAAGAATATATTTTAAAATTTAAATCAAAGGGGTCATTCTATTTTTCTGGTATGATTTGGAGATGTAAAAAAATTTGAATAATCTTGAAGTCCAAAAAAATTTAGTTTAAAAAATTAGTTTGTTTTTTATGAAAAAAAATATTGAATTAGAACCATCAGTCCTCATCAATAGGAGTATGGGTATGCACAAGAATATATTTTAAAATTTAAATCAAAAGTGTCATTCTATTTTTATGATATGATTTAGAGATGTAAAAAAAAGTTGAATAATTTCGAAGTCCAAAAAATTTTAGTTAAAAAAATAGTTTGCTTTCATGAAAAAAATATTGAATTAGAACCATCAGTCCTCATCAATAGGAGTATGGGTATGCACAAGAATATTTTTTTAAATTTAAATCAAAAGGGTCATTCTATTTTTCTGATATGATTAAGAGATGTAAAAAAAAGTTTAATAATCTCGAATTCTAAAAACATTTAGTTAAAAAAAATAGTTTGTTTTTTATGAAAAAAAATATTGAATTAGAACCATCAGTCCTCATCAATAGGAGTATGGGTATGCACAAGAATATATTTTAAAATTTAAATCAAAACTTTCATTCTATTTTTCTGATATTATTTAGAGATATAAAAAAATTTTAATAACTTCAAAGTCAAAAAAAAAATTTAGTTAAAAAAAAAATGGTTTTCTTTCATGAAAAAAATATTGAATTAGAACCATCAGTCCTCATCAATAGGAGTATGGGTATGCACAAGAATATATTTTAAAATTTAAATCAAAAGGGTCATTCTATTTTTCTGATATGATTTGGACATGTAAATAAAAAAGTTGAAAAAATATATCTTTTTAAAAAAAATAAAAAAAAAATAACAAAAAAAACTTAAAAGGAGGGGAGGGGAGGGGCCCCCTTCGAGTTTGGGGATAGGAGACCTTTGGGGGGTTGAGGTCTCTGGTGGTTAGGGTCGTTTGTGCTTATGATCCTTGCTGGTTCGTACTCACATACACCTTACTACTTGATTTGCAAGGATTTCTAAGGTTTGTTCTGAATTTCTTTATTAAAACTCTTTTCTTGCCATCTACATCTCTCTTAGTATCAACTTTTTAGTATACTATAACGTTAGACTCTATTTTAAACTGACAACACAGTTCAAACGCCACTTGTGTATTATACAGACCACATCGGAGAGGTAAAGCTATCAATTATTAAAATTCTTTTCTTGCCATCTACATCTTTCTTAGTATCAACTTTTTAGTATACTATAATGTTAAAGTCTATTTTAAACTGACAACACTGTTCAAACGCCACTTGTGTATTATACAGAACACATCGAAGAAGTAAAGCTATCCATTATTAAAATTCATTTCTTGCCATCTACATCTCTCTTATTATCAGCTTTTAGTATAATATAACGTTAAACTCTATTTTAAATTGACAACACTGTTCAAATGCCACTTGTGTATTATACAGAACACATCGAAGAAGTAAAGCTAGGTCAAGTCATAAGACCATTTTATCATCGTTAACTATTTCTATAGATTGATATTGTTCCAAATTTATAATAAATAAGCTATGAGTTAACATGCTCTTCAGGGTTACCTTAATTGCTAATCACTTTAACCCTTTTTCTCCATCTTGATACGATCCAATCCCTAATTAGAATCATTCACGCTCCTATTATTCAAACATTAATTAATATCGTTCATAGAGTCCAATTCGCAAATGCTAAACCCTTTTTTTGTAAAGAGTTATTTTTTTGGTAAATGGTTCAATAGTATATGGTATCGATTCTAAACATGTTACATTCCTAATCCAACTCGATGAGATTCCTTTAAGATAGGGGCTATCAAACTCTTTAATAGGTTCTACTCACTCTCTTTGAAAAGGTGTAGAGCATTAAGCAAATAGTATGGGAAGGAACAGAGTGTCGCCAAATAGCATTGGAAGGAACATAAACTCCTAGAATAGCATAGGAAGGAACATAAACTCCTAGAATAGCATAGGAAGGAACATAAACTCCTAGAATAGCACAGGAAGGAACATAATCTACCCAAATAGCATAGGAAGGAACATAAGCTCGTGGAATAGCATAGGAAGGAACATAAACTCCTAGAATAGCATAGGAAGGAACATAAACTCCTAGAATAGCATAGGAAGGAACATAAGCTCCTGGAATAGCATAGGAAGGAACATAAACTCCTAGAATAGCATAGGGAGGAACATAATCTCCCCAAAATGGAGCATAGCACTCTACGCGTCATTTTTACATAGCTAGTGTTAAAAAAATCGCAGATTTCAAAAATGACCTCCAAAAAATTTTCACTCCCTCCTCCTCTCCAAAATCCACTGTCCTTTTCCGTGGACATCGGTTCCTAACCAAGTAAATCAAACATATATGTCGACTATATAACACTTTTATTTTTATCAAGAGAAGGAAGTAGGGAACTTATTTTCTGCAAGTAGTTTACATGTGGAAACGAGAAAAGCAGTTTCTGTCACCAACAAGACATAGAAACCCTTTACATTGAACACACCACCACCTTGTTTTCATTGAGCAGTAAGGAAGGCGACACCTTTTTGCGTTCTTCAGGTTGTGGTATTTGGGTAAGTGAATGGCTCATCTGAGTCTTTCGGGAAGTAATGGTTGATGTTTATTGAAATTACCAGCCAAAAGTACTTCAAAATCGTCATCTTCCTCAACATACTGCCTCGTTTTCGGCCGACAGAGAAGGTACTCTGCAACGTGAAAACGATATAAAATGAGTTTGTTCAAGCTTGGCCTGCTAATCTTCATGAGCCTGCATCTTAGTATAACCATTTGAGCATGAAGCATCAACAAAATGATGAAAGAATCTTACGGTCCATTTTCTAGTTCTGGAAGCGAATTGGTAATAACTGATCATACGGTCAGCCATGTCTACTCCACCCATGTACTTATTGTAGTCGGCTAGAGACCTTGGGCAAGAGATTGTGATCTTTTTCCCCTGCTTTTTGTCCTATATTTCCACTGCTGTGTCTTTTTTTACTGCCTTGCAATTTGAGCCGCTTCACGGTCTTTGAATTAAACCTCTATGATGTCTAGCGTCTAATGTTCTCACACAAAATCAACACTCGACCCTTTCCTTTTCTTCTCCATTTCTATCTCTAACTTCAGAGGTATGGTCATTTTTCCAAATCTATTTTGCATGATTTTGCCAGTTGCAATTATCTGCATTTCGCACAGAAGGTCAGTAGTCATGTGTCAATTAAAGAGAGCGGGCCCATTGGGAATCCATACAAGCGGGTTCATAGGAAATCTATACAAGCGGGTCCATAGGTAATCCATACAACCGGGCTATCATTCCAATCGGTCATTACTGTGTCAATGAAAGAGAGCGGGAAGGTGGGACATTACTGTGTCAATGAAAGGTAGCGGGCAGGTGGAACATTACTGTATTAATCTAAGAGACAATACAGGTAAAAAAATCCATATTACATTTTATACATGTATCATAAAAAAATCACCACGCCTAAAAAGTCATATCTTTGGTTGTTTTTTTATGTTGTAATTATAATCAACATACCATGAAAATTCGTGCTATTCACAGTACAATGATTTTTATATTACAATTTCATGTTTCTGTTAAAAGTCATGACTGTTTTCATACATCGATGGATGTTTTCCTGGTATGGTTAAACGAACCTTATGGTTACGAAATTCTAGGCAATATGTTAGGCGTGGTTGTTTTATGTTTCCCCTTGAACATGGGTATAAAAACTCTGATGATGACTTATTTTCTTAGTTCAAAATTGGCATTTGAAATAACAACATGCATTCTAACAAAGGGAATATTGGTGAAAGCTACAAGCAAGAAGTAAGTTATTCATTTATATTCTTAGAGGGTAAAGAAATTAATTCTAATATAATTTATCGAGTGGTTTATACAGTCCCCATTATTGTTAACGAATTGTTAAATATTTTTGAATCTGGATCTTCAGAAGTTGGTAAAGAGTAATATCAAAACAAAAAAAGTGTGTAAACGGTGCATTTAAATGGTTTGCTAGCTTAGTACATGAGACAAATCATGCTTATTTTTTATTCTGTCCCAAAGTCCCCCCCCCCAGTAGAGTAGTACCTTATACTTTGGGGAGACGTATAGCCACTTCTCTTTTCTTCTTTATTGGCTTAATATCATGAAGAAGGTTTAACGGTGATTCCGTAGATATAATAGTTTGGATTCTATGGAAGCTCTACACCTTTTCAAAGAGAGTGAGTATCCTCTTACATGGTCTTCCATTTTGCTGGGACGTATAGGAATTCCGCCGTGGTCCAAATGCATTTACACAATTTATTGATATATTGATTACGACATGGCAAAATGATATTGTGGATATGCTTTTAAAAATTAGTTTAGAAATTTAGAACTTTTTTTCATGACAAAGATGGTGCTCAAGGGTGATTTACTCCTCTCTCTCTATCCCAGACAGTTTTTCGTTGTTGCTAGCTTGGTTTTATTGTGGCAGTGAGAGTGTCAACACATGAAAAATGTTCCATACATGTCCGTTATGCATGTATACACTGGGCAGCTGTTCATCATTTGCGAATTCTACAATTATTTTTAAGTAAGCTGAAGTGCAGATTATGAAACCTGTGCATATTACATATAGTAAATGCTATAAAAACTAAAGATTGTAATTCATGTCTGGAAAGGGCTTGTGACTCTCATCCTAAAGGGCACCTATTTTCCAATTGTTACTATGATAAATGTAATCAGTGGGAGAATAAATAACCCTGTATGATTTGAAAGAATCCTAAGCGTGATTTTAGTTTATTGCTACGAGATTGGTATCGTCATGGTTTTAGATTGTTCTGGGAGGAGGAGCCGGGTTAGCGATTAAACTGTTGGAACAACAAAAGAATATGGTTTCTACGTCATCGTTGTGAAGACAATGGGTGTTATGATTATAAGCCCACTGATTTTTATTTGGCTGTGACGGAATTTGATTCGCCACTTGAGGATACTGTTTGTGAAATTGCTTCAAATAGGCAAATTGAAACATGTGAATTCTATAGAATGAATGAGAATAGTATCATTGACTATACAAAGAGATATGACAAGAGTGAAGTTACACTCTACTGTAGAAAATGTGACCCTGACATTGCAGTACATCAGGATCAGTACACTGTGAATTCAGATAATCTACCTGCATTAGTTGTTGTCGAAAAATACCTATACCTAGTAGAAGATGAAATCTAAAGAGTAGAAAAGTCTTTTTTTATCATGTATATAAATTTTTATCATTTAGTAATAAACAATTCCACATACATTTTTAGAACATTTTATTCGTAGGGCACTAAAATCAATATTAAATACGCTTGTAAGTATATTTTCCACTAGAAAGTCGTTCAATCGAGGTAAGTCAACATAGATGTTGAAAAACTGCTTGTGTTTGAACAGTGTTGTCAGTTTAAAATAGGGTCCAACTTTATAGTATACTAAAAGTTGATACTAAGAGAGATGTAGATGGCAAGAAAATAATTTTAATAAAGAAATTCAGAACAAAACCACAGAAATCTTTGCAAATCAAGTAGTAAGGTGTATGTGAGTACGAACCATCAAGGATCATAAGCACCAATGACCCTAACCAGCAGAGAAATCAACCCCCCACAGGTCCCCTATCCCCAAACTCGAAGGGTTCCCCCTCCCCTCCAACTTTTTGACCCCCTCCCCCCATTTTTTTTTTTGGCAATTGACATTTTTTATGATAACAAGTATCATTCACTAAGATCGTAGCTTTCAAATGTGAAACTTAAGTCTTTTTTTGGATCGAAAAATAAACTATTTCTGTAAAATCTGAGTTAACAAGAGTTTTTGACCGTAAACTCTAGTTTTTTGTAAGAAAATTATGGAAAATACAATTCTCTGGTTCAAATGTGAAACTTAAGTCCATTTTTGGATCGAAAAATAAAACTGTTTCCGTAAAATCTGAGCTAATAAGGTTTCTGACTGTAAACTCTAGTTTTTGTAAGAAAATTATGGAAAATACAATTCTCTGGTTCAGATGTGAAACTTAAGTCCATTTATGGATCGAAAAATAAAACTATTTCAGTAAAATCTGAGCTAATGAGGGTTTTTGACCGTAAACTCAGGTTTTTTGTAAGAAAATTAAGGAAAATACAATTCTCTGGTTCAAATGTGAAACTTAAGTCTGTTTTTGGATCGAAAAATAAAACTATTTCTGTAAAATCTGAGTTAATAAGGGTTTTTGACCGTAAACTCTAGTTTTTTGTAAGAAAATTATGGAGAATGCATTTCTCTGATTCAAATGTGAAACTTAAGTCCCTTTTATGATCGAAAAATAAAACTATTTCTGTAAAATCTGAGCTAATAAGGGTTTTTGACCGTAAACTCTAGTTTTTTGTCAGAAAATTATGGAAAATACAATTATCTGGTTCAGATGTGAAACTTAAGTCCATTTTTGGATCGAAAAAATGAACTATTTCTGTAAAATCTGAGCTAATAAGGGTTTTTGACCGTAAACTCTAGTTTTTTGTAAGAAAATTAAGGAAAATACAATTCTCTGGTTCAAATGTGAAACTTACGTCCATTTTTGGATCGAAAAAATAAATTATTTCTTTAAAATCTGAGCTAATAAGGTATTTGACCTTAAACTCTAGTTTTTTGTAAGAAAATTATGGAAAATACAATTCCCTGGTTCAAATGTGAAACTTAAGTCCCTTTTATGATCGAAAAATAAAACTATTTATGTAAAATCAGAGTTAATAAGGGTTTGTGACCGTAGACTCTAGTTTTTTGTAAGAAAATTATGGAAAATACAATTATCTTTTTAAAATTTGAATATTAATTCCAATTTTGGATCGAAAAATAAAAATATTTCAGAAAAATCTGAGCTAATAAGGGTTTTTTAACTTAAAATCTATTTTTTGTAAGAAAATTATGGAGAATACAATTCGCTGGTTCAAATGTGAAACTTAAGTCTATTTATAGATCGAAAAATAAAACTATTTCCGTAAAATCTGAACTAATAAGGGTTTTTGACCGTAAACTCTAGTTTTTTGTAAAAAAATTATGGAAAATACAATTCTCTGGTTCAAATGTGAAACTTAAGTCCATTTATGGATCGAAAAATAAAACTATTTCCGTAAAATCTGAGCTAATTAGGGTTTTTGACCGTAAACTATAGTTTTTTGTAAGAAAACTATGGAAAATACAATTCTCTGGTTCAAATGTGAAACTTAAGTCCATTTTTGGATCGAAAAATAAAACTATTTCCCTAAAATCTGAGCTAATAAGGGTTTCTGACTGTAAACTCTAGTTTGTTGTAAGAAAATTATGGAAAATACAATTCTCTGGTTCAAATGTGAAACTTAAGTCCATTTATTGATCGAAAAATAAAACTATTTCCGTAAAATCTGAGCTAATTAGGGTTTTTGACCATAAACTATAGTTTTTTGTAAGAAAACTATGGAAAATACAATTCTCTGGTTCAAATGTGAAACTTAAGTCCATTTTTGGATCGAAAAAATGAACTATTTCGGTAAAATCTGAGCTAATAAGGGTTTTTGACCGTAAACTCTAGTTTTTTGTAAGAAAATTATGGAAAATACGATTCTTTGGTTCAAATTTGAAACTTAAGTCTGTTTTTGGATCGAAAAATAAAACTATTTCTGTAAAATCTGAGTTAATAAGGGTTTTTGACCGTAAACTCTAGTTTTTTGTAAGAAAATTATGGAGAATACAATTCTCTGTTTCAAATGTGAAACTTAATTTCATTTATAGATCGAAAAATAAAACTATTTCCGTAAAATCTGAGCTAATTAGGGTTTTTGACCGTAAACTATAGTTTTTTTTTTGTAAGAAAATTATGGAAAATACAATTCTCTGGTTCAAATGTGAAACTTAAGTCCCTTTTATGATCGAAAAAATGAACTATTTATGTAAAATCTGAGCTAATAAGGGTTTTTGACCGTAAACTCTAGTTTTTTGTAAGAAAATTATGGAAAATACGATTCTTTGGTTCAAATGTGAAACTTAAGTCTGTTTTTGGATCGAAAAATAAAACTATTTCTGAAAAATCTGAGTTAATGAGGGTTTTTGACCGTAAACTCCAGTTTGTTGTAAGAAAATTGTGGAAAACACAATTCTCTGGTTCAAATTTGAAACTTAAGTCCATTTATGGATCGAAAAATAAAACTATTTCCGTAAAATTTGAGCTAATTAGGGTTTTTGACCGTAAACTATAGTTTTTTTTTTGTAAGAAAATTATGGAAAATACAATTCTTTGGTTCAAATGTGAAACTTAAGTCCTTTTTAGGATCGAAAAACTAAATTATTTATTTGAAATCTGACCTAATAAGGTTTTTGACCGTAAACTCTAGTTTTTTGTAAGAAAATTATGGAAAATACAATTACCTGGTTCAAATGTGAAACTTTAGTCCCTTTTATGATCGAAAAATAAAACTATTTATGTAAAATCAGAGCTAATAAGGGTTTTTGACCGTAGACTCTAGTTTTTTGTAAGAAAATTATTGAAAATATAATTTTCTGCTTCAAATGTGAAACTTAAGTCCTTTTTTGGATCGAAAAATAAAACTATTTCCGTAAAATCTGAGCTAATTAGGGCTTTTGGCCGTAAACTCTAGTTTTTTGTAAGAAAACTATGGAAAATACAATTCTCTGGTTCAAATGTAAAACTTAAGTCCATTTATGGATCGAAAAATAAAACTATTTCCGTAAAATCTGAGCTAATTAGGGTTTTTGACCGTAAACTAAAGTTTTTTTGTAAGAAAATTATGGAAAATACAATTCTCTGGTTCAAATGTGAAACTTACGTCCTTTTTTGGATCGAAAAAATAAATTATTTCTTTAAAATCTGAGCTAATAAGGTTTTTGACCGTAAACTCTAGTTTTTTGTAAGAAAATTATGGAAAATACAATTATCTGGTTCAAATGTGAAACTTAAGTCCCTTTTATGATCGAAAAATAAAACTATTTCTGTAAAATCTGAGTTAATAATGGTTTTTGACCGTAAACTCTAGTTTTTTGTAAGAAAATCATGGAAAATACAATTCGCTGGTTCAAATGTGAAACTTAAGTCCATTTTTTGATAGAAAAATAAAACTATTTCTTTAAAATCTGAGATAATAAGGGTTTTTAACCATAAACTCTAGTTTTTTGTAAGAAAATTATGGAAAATACAATTCTCTGGTTCAAATGTGAAACTTAAGTCCATTTATAGATCGAAAAATAAAACTATTTCCGTAAAATCTGAACTAATAAGGGTTTTTGACCGTAAACTCTAGTTTTTTGTAAGTAAATTATGGAAAATACAAGTCTCTGGTTCAAATGTGAAACTTAAGTCCATTTATTGATCAAAAAATAAAACAATATCCGTAAAATCTGAGCTAATTAGGGTTTTTGACCGTAAACTATAGTTTTTTGTAAGAAAACTATGGAAAATACAATTCTCTGATTTAAATGTGAAACTTAAGTCCATTTATGGATCGAAAAAATAGACTATTTTTTTAAAATCTGAGCTAATAAGAGTTTTTGACCGTAAACTCTAGTTTTTTGTAAGATAAAAATGGAAAATACACTTTTCTGGTTCAAATGCGAAACTTAAGTTCCTTTTTGGATCGAAAAATAAAACTATTTCCGTAAAATCTGAGCTAATAAGGGTTATTGACTGTAAACTCTAGTTTTTTGTAAGAAAATTTTAATAAAATACAATTCGTTGGCTCAAATATGAAACTTAAGTCCATTTATGGATCGAAAAATAAAACTATTTCCGTAAAATCTGAGCTAATTAGGGTTTTTGACCGTAAACTCTAGTTTTTTGTAAGAAAATAATGGAAAATACAATTCTCTGGTTAAAATTTGAAACTTATGTCCTGTTTTGAATCGAAAAATAAATCTACTCCTGGAAAATCTAAGTTAATAAGGGTTTTTGACTGTAAACTAGTTCTTTGTAAGAAAATTATGGTAAATACAATTTTTTGACTTATAGGTGAAATTTCAATCCATTTTTCGTTAAGTCTCAGACTGAATAAATTCTTTATCAACATCCTTTGTCAGATACATCAAATAAAATTGACAAAATCTAAATTTCAGAATGAATAAATTCATTATCAACATCCTTTGTCGGATATGTCGGATAAAATTGACAAAATCTAAGTATCAGATTGAATATTTCCTTTTACAACATCCTTTGCCAGATACATCGAATAAAATTGATAAAATATAAGTGTCAGAGTGAATAAATGCTTTACCAACATCCTTTAAATGCATTATCAACATCATTTGTCGGCTATTTCGGATACAATTGACAAGAAGGACATGGAGTGTGCACCGCGACGGTGCATACATAGTGAGAGAGACATGCAAAGTCGACATAGCTTTATTTCATTTTTATGGTTAATTTAGACGAGGTTCCGTGCACGCACGTAACCTCGTCTAAATTAACCATAAAAAATGAAATAAAGCTGGGGGGGTTGGTAACGGCCTTCAGCCGGCCGTCGACAGTGGCCGCCGCGCTTTTCTGGGGGGGGGGGGTAGAGACCCCTTTCCAATTATGATAAGTGATTTTTTAGTGTATTTTTATTGAATAAATAAAAAAATTGTTTTGAATTTTATTACGGGATAGTGCCTTTTTCATGTTTTTTTGTGTGTGTGTGTATTAATAAAACATGTAGTATTTTTTGTAGTGATGTTTTTATTTGTTAATAAAAAACACGTATCACTCTTAAAAAATGTTTTATTTTCTTCTTCTTGTTCTCGAATTTGATTAGGGAAATTACTATTATTATTTATTCAAGGGAACGATGCAATCTACAGTCAGTTGTGTTTTGAGATCGATGCAAGGGACCGATGCAATCTACAGTCAGTTGTGTTTTGGCATTGATGCAAGGGACTATGTATCAATTTAAAAGACCATTTAGATCGTTTTTTTGCGGACAATCCATATCCGGCAAAACAACACTTTTAACGAAAATAATTCAATATCGTGATAAAATGTTTTTAGAAAATCCAACAAAAATTTAATATTGCTACAGTGTTTGGCAAGAATACTATGATAGAATAAAAACTTTTGCTCCAGACACGAAATTCATACATGTACTTGACATTTTCAACAGTACTGAATCAAACTCTTGGTTGATTATTGACCATCTGGCTGAATCCATTGAAGAATGGTCTCAGGAGATGATACAATTGTTCACTGTCCGATCTCATCATCAACGGTTTTCCGTAACCCTAGTTCTATACAATCTCTTTCAGCAGAGCAAGTGTATGAGAACACTTGCTTTGAATTGCACCTACTACATCATCTACATCGTTGTTCGTGATTCCAGGTCCCTCATAAAGTCAAAAAGACAAGTATAAACCGATGAACCGTAACTTCTAATCTCGGCGAATAATCAGGCTACCAATGAAACCTATGGCTAAATTCGACTGGGCCTGAATCAAAACACAACCGAACATTTATGTGTTGTCACCGATATTTTTGACAATGAAATTACTGTATATCTGCCGGTGAACAGTAAAAAAGGTCGTTAGTTGCAATAATGACACTGAAGAAACTACATGAACATTGACATTTATTCACCGTCCTAGGTAATTCGAAACCACGACTTAGGAAGGCCATACTCAAACATGGTGTCGACAGAGAATTCATTAATCTCATATCTGAACTTTGTTTGAATCTAACTGAAGGTAGTGCTCAACTGCCAGAAGGTGTTAAGCAGCAGAAAAAGCAACATCGTTCCCTTGTACGCTCCCTAGCATCAGCAGCAAGCAAAAATAAAGGAAACGATTTTAAAAGAAAACGACTTCTTCAGGCGGGTGGTAACTTCTTTACACTTTTACTGCCAGTCATTGCAGGACTTGTAAACAGTTTTCTCTAGAGAGAGAATGGCTAAACTCTATAAATTGACTCCAATTTAACTCGCCCTTTCGAAGACAATCTCAATAAATTCATTAACAATGAGACAATTGCCGACGATGAAAAATTAATTCTGCTTCAAAATGCACTTCACCGAGTCGACAAGCTTAAACCCTATCGTGAAAGACCACTCAAAGTAAATGTCATTGATCACAATAAAGAAATGGCTCCAGCATCATCATCATCAACAAAAATAATACCAAAAGAAGAAGAAGATTTGTCTAAAGTTATGACAAGTGTTGCAGATCTATTGCCACATTCCTATCGTGAACAGTGTAAAAGACTCTTGACATATCTCAATGACAGTGAACATGTTCAAATTGATGCTAATGGAAATCAAGTTGTAATCCATGGCAAAACCTATATTCTGCTTGATTTATTATCAGATTTGTTCACGAATCGTAAAAGACTTGTATCATTTGACAGTCATCCGCATAAAATTTTTAAACTCATCAAACTTTCCCAAAAGCTTTATTGCCAATAAACATGTTTTAAAACGATTAAAGGAATTTAGTCAAATATCAAAAGATGTTTTTAAATCATTTTCGGGAAATACTAACATGCCAAGTAGAAATGATTTGACAAGAGTTATGAGTGGGGGAGTCAGGCGAAGACGTCTTAATATCACTGCATTCCCCTCACCATCACCTGTTAGCATGCAAATGGGCAGTAGAAACTTCACTACGTGTTTACTTTCAAAATGTTTGAAGCATTGAAATATGTTTATGAGAATATTGGTGCAGTGGGGAGCTTAAGTAAACCCACCACATTTGCTCAAGTCACTGGACTTGAAAAGAATCGGGCGGCAGATTATCTACAGAATGAATCAAGTTACACTCTACATCGTAATCGTAGAGTTCGCGGTAGTCAATATCGAAAAACTAAAGCCTTTTTCCGATTGAAAATATTACAAGTAGATCTTTTGACTCTAGATGAGCTTCAACGACGCCACAATCACCCATACAAGTACATTCTACTTGCAATCAGTGTTTTAGTCGCTATGCATATGTCATTCCACTGCGGTCAAAGAGCGGCGATGAAGTTGCTAAGGCTCTTGAAATCATCCTTGAACAGGATTGCTATAAGAAGATTTAAATGGATCGGGGTAGTGAATTTGTTTATACCCATGTAAAGAAGGTTCTACTGAAATATAATACAATCCTCGATTAAAGTCATAGTCCAATAAAGGCAGCATTGGCCGAACGGCTGATAAGAACTATTCGACTTTTAATTTCTAGATATTGTACTTTGAAAAATACTGCTACTTTTCATGATTTGGATAAAATCATGTTGATTTATAATCAACGTCCACATCGATCACTGTTCAACTCAACCCCAACAGAAGTTCATCATGGTGTCAATACACTTGACACTTTTCTTAAACAATATTCCAATGGTGGTGGGGGTGGTAATGAGAAGAAAAAGAAGAAATTCAATGTTGATGATACTGTTCGAATCAATCGAACTACTAATGTTTTTGAAAAGGGTAATTACTTATGGTCCACTGAACTTTTTAAAGATTCTTGGCAACTTTTATGATTATGAATTACAAAAAGTTAAAAACACCGGAATCTATCAGATTGAAAAGATATTAAAGATTCATACTCACAGAGGCATGAAACAGTTGCTTTTTCGTTGGCTAGGATACAACTCTGATTTTGATTCTTTAATATCCGCCGAGGACATACACAATGCCCAATGATTTTTACATAACATTTATGTCCAATGTGTCCGACCCTCTCTACAATGACTTGAATAAAACAAGTGATTTTTGGACAAAACTCTCCCTCACCATCAAATTCGACAATGAAAAGTATGAAGTGGCTCTTGTCGACTGCATTCTAAAAAATACATATGATATTCTGAGAAAGGATCGTGTGTGTGAGACAAAAGTCATACCATTCGATTGGTCACTCTTTGTCAAGTATGAATGGGTTGAAGCATTTAAATCTAGTGAATATCCAGATGTTACATTGAGATATAAAGAATATGTACTATGACGGATTTGTGTCGTGCAATCAACAGAAAAATCTCATATCGAAGGAATGGTTCATTCCATTTTAATTATTCAATGAAGCACAATAAGATTTACACTAGCTCCCCCGTTAACACTGATGTGATTCATCTCAATGATAATCTGGGAGATGTTCCTGGCTTTAAGCAGATTAATATCTGTATGGAAACCACCGGTACCGTTAACAGGATGGATCAAGTTATTTTTGATGAACATCTTCCTGGTCCTGTCTCAGATCCTCGCATATATCTGTATGCGTCCTTTATGGAACACATTATAGCCGATAAATTGAATTTTCTCCACCTAAGTGTTCTTGCACGAAAAACAACCCATGAACATGTTCATCACTATAATATAAAGCATCTTCAGTACAATCCTGTAAACACTTCGTATTTGGAACTCTGTCAGTTAACACTAAGAAGTGAATTAGGTGATCCTCTAGCAACAACAAAAGGTTTGGCCGTGATTACATGTCATTTTTGACCCATTCAGCAACAACAACAAAATGGCTAATAGAAAAAATATATTTGTATGTCCTGATATTGATTGCTATGTTACTGCTCTCCGACCACGACAATTTGGTCATGGAATGGACTATTATAAAGGCCGTTCGTCAATTTCGGGCTACGGTGTTGGCAGTTGGTTTGCTAAGCTGTTTCGCTCTGCAATAGCGCTGGCTAAAAAATATATTGCGCCGGTTGCTGGAGATTTTGCATCCTTCTGCGCTACACGATTGGGGGGATGGTAAAGATTTAAAAAAAAGTGTTTCACAAAATCTCAGGTCCAGTGCACGATCCCTTGGCGAGCGATTGAAATCACGACAAAGTGGTAAAGGTTTTAAAAGGAGGAGAAACATCTTATCACTCATCAGTCTCTACTCAGGTCAGAAGCGAAAGACATCATCACTCTTGTCAAAAAAAAGTAAGAATAATAAAAAGAAACCAAGAAGAAAAATTGTTAGATCGAAAAGGGATTTCTTTTCCTAGACTTAAATGGCATATCTACCCCATAAGGAATCTCATCCCACTGTCACCACATCTCTAAATCTTTTCAATGCAGAAAGTGTGGATGTCAGTGTAAAACATGGATACTAGGAACAATTCTATCCACAGCAACCCCTCTCTGAAAACATACCTTTTCAATATTATTCCCATGAAGACTGTTTCATATATTTAATTTCCACATTTACTAATTTAATAGTTGCGGTGTGGAAAAAGTCTGAAAATTCTCCTCCCTTTAACATTGATTGATTGTCTTATGAAAATGGTAAACTACACACTTTATTTAAGTAAATATGCGTCTACAAAAATGGAACATTGGTGAGCACTAACAGTAATCTATCAAACTATGCAAGTTACATACAAATTATGTTGATGACTCCAATGGCCTATAAGAAATTGAAAGGTCTGCCAATGGCTATGACTATAGATCAAATGGTGATACTGACGGTGAACTCACTTTGGCAGTGAGCAAGGAGTATCATTTAGTTGGTAGACTCAATCATGAAATATTCAATATATCCCACTGGATGTCCCCCAATGTTAAAATTGATATAAAGTTACAAATTGCACCGTCCAATTTCATATTGAGAAAAAAACTTGATGCAGCACCCGATGCTAATGTCAATCTCATCTCGGCAATACTTCATGTGCAAAAACAACAGGTTATGAGTTCTGTTGCTTTGGCAATTGAAAAACTAAAAGCCTCTGGAAATAATATCAAACTGCTCGTTCGTCAAACAATCACCAATCAACGTCATAATGCCACTGGATCAAGTACCTACACCGATTCTTCATTTATTATTGGTGAAATTCCTTCAAAACTTGCCTTGGCTTTTGTAAAAAGTGCCAGTGCCATAGGATCGTGGACAAGTTCGCCACATGAATTTGAACTATTTGGACTTTCCTCTCTTGTATGTAAAGTAAATGGAATTCCTCTCTACAATTTATCCTTTGATAAATCCTATAGGACCATATTTGAATTGGCAATGCAATCCCTAGATCGAGATTCTCAACTATATGAAAATGGTGTAATCGATGCAATGTTCGCAAAAATCCATGGTATTATTGTTTTGAACTTGTCTGGTACTCAAGATATGAGTTTTGTCTGAACAGGCACTATATGTTTAGAGTGTGCCTTTGAAAAACCATTGACGGAGAGTGTAAAATTAATCTCACTCAATCAATTTGAAACCTATTGAGAAATTACCCCCGATAGAAATGTTCAATTAGACCTGGCACCATGAACACAAATCATAAAACAGATATACTTAACATGAACCCTTACATCTCCAAATAAAAATGATATTGTTAGGCTTCATATTTCCTTGAATACAGTAATACTACTAGCAATAATATTATAACTTATAGTAGAAGCTTATCAACTTTGCAGATGGGTCTTTGGTTTTGTAACTTTCAAACAGCGAAGAATATAGAGTTTTTTGATCGTCTTGGTCTACCATATGCATTCTACACACCACACATCAAAAATTACCTTGAAGGAAGTGGGAAAACAATTATTCAAAATCGGATGCGAGTACAAGATTCATCAACCAAAGCTGTGGTTTTCATGCATTAGGCTACTTTATTTAATTTTTCGATGTCGTGACTATACTTTCAGTGAATTCCTCAACTTTTATGTACACAGTCTATGTTTGGATGACTTCCTAGTAAAAAATACCCTCTCAGACCTGTATAGCATTGATTTCAGTGCCCTAAGAATAAAGTGTTTTAAAAATGTATGTGAATTTGTTTATTAATAAAATATATATCCACTATAAAAAAAAGTCTTTTGTCTTCATTGTTTAGATTTTTTCTTCTTATTCTTCATAGTTATTTAGATTGTCATCATAGTCGTCGTCGACAACGATTAGTGGTGGCACATCATTGGAATTTGACTTGTACTGATCCTGGCGTGCAAAGTCAGGGTCACATTTTCCACAAAATATTGTAACTTCATTTTTATTAAATCTCCTTGTGAAGTCAATGATACTCTTAAGATTCATATTTTAAAATTCACCTGTTTCTGTCTGATTATTTGAAGTAATGTCGCACACAATATTCTCATAAGAAAAATCACTTTCTGTAAAAGCCAAATAAAAATCACTAGGTTTATAATCATTACTAGCATTGCACTCACAACGATGACGCAGGAACTATACTCTCTTCATGTTCCTACAATTGAAACGTGCTCCAAATTCTTCTTCCCAACACAATTTAAATTCACGACGATACCAATCCCTTAGCAATAAACTGTAGTCACGTTTAGGGTTTTTCCAATTATGCCAGGGTATGTATTTTCCCATTGGTCACACTTATCATAATGACAATTTGAGCATAGATATCCATTAGGATGAGAGTCACGAGTCTCTTCAAGACAAGTATTACAGTCCTCAATTTGTACAGCATATCCGTTATGCAATTTACACAGATTGCATAATCTACACTTTTCATTATAGACATCAACTGTAATATAGTTCTCGCTAGATGTCCAGCAGCCCAATGTATATAAACATAGTGAACATGTATGATACATTTTTTCGAATTTTTCCGACTCACTGCCAAAAAGAAACTGACTCAAAATCAATAAAAAAAAACATTGTCTTCTAGGTGGAGGAGAAGTAATCGAGTATCATCACAAAAAATGATTTCCTATTGTTTTAAAGAATGAATTTCTAGGTAGTGGTTAAAACTAGAATCACAATGTCATTTTGTTTCGTTTCCTTTAATACATCGACAAATTAGCTCAACGCATTTGACTCACAACGCATAAGCTTCATACAGCAGTCCAAAGATTGGGAATCAGTTCATATTATACTTTTAAGCATTTCTAGAGAAAATATTTTCCGTTGAAGAGATAATTACCGAAATTCATCATCTAACACTAAACATTTTTCCAATTTGACTAGGTTCCATAAGATCTTCTGTTTCTCAAATCCAATCATTTTCGTTCTTGATACTCCCACTACCAACCATAGACTAAAATAACTATTGCAATTTTCTACTTTGTAGACACTATCAATACCTCTTGGTCACCCCCCACTATAGAGATAGAGAAAGTGGAGTAAACGATCATCTAGAGTGTCTAACAAAAAACAGCATTATAAAAAAAATTTATTGACAGAAATTTAATAAAAGAATATAATTTCACACTCTTTGCGTTAGACGAGTCAATCCATTTTCCTCAATGTGCTTCATAATAGCATTCAATCCATGCTGTAGTCATTAAAAATAAATTATATTCACTTTTGCGGCAAAGAATAATTGTTCATCTGACTTAAATTTACTCAATAATATAACGTATCTGCCAAACATTTCATCCCACTTAAATGTTAGTCGGGAATCCTTTCCAATTTCAACTGCTACATTGGGGACCCTTGTCTTCACAACATCACAGTCAGCTCCTTCGAGGTGTAATAGTGTGAAACTACTCATTTTTACAATATTTGAACGTTTATTTCTCCAATTTGAAACAATGTAAACTTATCAAATTCAACTTATTGACTGAGATACTAACTCAGTATCGGGCTTTTTATGTCCTCGATCAATGTCAGAGCAAAAGCGTCAACGCCTATAATCATGCTACAATGAAGAATCATGTCTAACATTAAAACATCCATAACAGTCCGAAAAACTATTAAAATCCATATATCCATACAATAAAACATCCATACAAAAAAAAACATTAAAAAAAATATATACCATATAACAATACGTATAATCAATCATAAAGTAACACACATATTCAACCATATTTCAAAAACCATGGTTTTCCATTAGCTCAAATCTCTCCTCTAGCGGGGATATTGCAGTGTGTAGTACAACAAAGAAGAAATTGATCTTAAATGAAAGTTCTCCTGAATTTAAAGTTTCATTTTCCCCCTCATAATAAAAATTTTTTTTTTTTTTATTGTCTTTCGGTGGACTGTGGTTTCTTTTTCAAATTCAGGAACAATTCCGACATTTTCTGCAAGTTCCTTAGCTTCGGTGATGACGTTGCTTACTCCGTCATCAGATCTCATCTTGGTTAGAAATACACACTTTTTATTAATCGGAGATCGAACTTTGCAAATCATTCGTGACTTTTTGCAACGATTCATCATATCTATTTTGTGCCGGATCCCGTGCCATGTTACTAAACAACACAGAAACATGAGGCTTTGTAGTTTCTTAGCAAGTCCCAAGGCGGAGTTCCTACCAAATGCATCGAGTTTCTGGTCTTGAGAAGCCCCATATAATGTATCATATACTTCTTCAATAAATAATACAAAATGAAGCTTATTTCCTTAAAAGAAACGTTGGCAATTGATGCATTTGTCACATTTGTGAACAAGCTTTGTAATAACCTCTTCATATAATGAAGCCGTCAAGGATTTGAAAAACGTTGTTACGGGTTCTTTGAGCCCAATATCACTTTGGAAGCACTACCCTCAGCTCACTTCTTCATTTCAGGAAAATAAGTGATGGTAGTAGTATGCTATCTATATATTTGACGCGTACAATGGAACTAACATTTGGAACTATTTGGAACTTACATTTGGAACTTACATCATAAAAACCTACCAAACCGGTTATACTCGGACCATAAAGGTATACAGTACAGAGCTTACATCCCGAGGGAGTAAACCGTATCAATAGATACTGATTGCACATAATTTATTCATCATTTGTACTTGCAAGATACCATAGTAGTCCAGTAAATCTACGAAACGCAGGGACAAAATTGCAATATAAAAGATTTTTACACCGGCTTGTAGAAGAAAAAAATTATGTACAACATATCAAAAGTCCCCAAAAATCAACTTGGCGGAACAGGGTAAAAAACAGGGCGGAAGGGGGAAAATTGCAAAAATTCAGGGACAGATTTAGCGTGCGCTCAAATTTCACGTCTGCTTTTTTTCTGCGCAGAGAACTCGAAAAAAAGAAAGTTATATTGTTTTATCGCTGGACTTGATTCGATTTCCCCCTTTAGCGGGGAAGGGGGAGGGGGAAAACAGTATGCTCGAGAGTTATGCGATATGGCTGGTCAAAATGTTGCCCCCGAGGTTTTTTAAAACCGAGTCTCCTCTCCAAATTCTGTAGAGCTGTCTGAATATCTTTTCCCTTTAGAGGATATCTTGATTTCCCCCTTTATTTCCCTAGTAACTGGAAAACGGGGGTAATGCTAATGACAGAGCAATCAAAGTAACACATTTATTCTTCTCGCACTGGGAAACCCCAGAAAATAAGCCTTGCAGACTGCTGTACAGGATTTTTGTTTACCCCTTCTTTTCCCCCTGTAAGTAGGGGAATGACTTATTACACAGCAATAAAAACGCATATTCGATCTTTTTGAACCCAAGTGCATCAGGAATGCCATTCTCAGCATCAAAAACTACCAGTAGTAGATTTTCAAGTTCTCCCCTGGATTTCCCCCTTTCCCCGTTTTTCACGCTGTTCTGCCAAGGGGATTCTTCGGGACTTTTGTTCTGTTGTACAGAATTTTTTTTTTCTCTACGAAATGGTGTAAACATCATTTATATTGCAATTTTGTCCCAGATCGTCGATTTTTTCCGTACATTTACTAGAGTATAGCTATGAGGCCTTGCCAACCAATCCATAGCAACCAGATTCAATATAAGGACAGATTTTCAATGTAATTCGTATTAGTAAGAAAATAGAATTCCGAGAGCTAACAGTTTGTTTACACTCTTTTATTATTACACTCAATTCTACTCTCCCGTCATGTGTTACAGACTCACAGACTGGTTTTACTGTAAGATTTGAAACGTTATTAAGCAAATATATATTGGTGGAACTTGAAAAAAAAGTTGAAGATTTTTTGAATTGTGTTGAAACAGTCTACTGCAGCATTGCAAGAGAGAGCAGCATCGTTAATTACAAGGTTCAGTGAGTGGTTTCCACATTGTACATAAAAAGCACGAGGATTTAAATCACTCCAACATGCTTTCCTCTCATTGCGGAGCCATTATCATATCCCTGGCTTCTCATGTTACGTAAAGGAATGCCTCGTGTTTGCAACTCTTTTAGTAATTCTTTTGTGAGGCCTTCACTAGCAAAATTGGTAATAGGAACAGAGCTTAAAACTTGTCCCCTAGTGAACACATCCTTATCCGCTGAAATTTTGACGAATCTTATCACCAATGTCTTTTGCTCTGTGTGGCTGACATCGGGAGTGCAGTACAATATTACAGAATAATATTTTGCTAATATTATAGAAATTATTTTCTAGTATTAGAGAAAAATATAATAATATTTTTGGTAAACCCTTAGCATTTCTTCACTAATCTTCCAAATCCAAATTTTTGTCTATCTCCGGAAAATCTGTGAGAAGGAATAAGGAAGCATTCTAATGGTCTTCTCTTATTACGACAGCTCCATAAACTACTCTATTCAACACAATAATGTAAAAGTGTTCGCACCTGGTATAGTACTTTAAATGTGATTAGCGTAAAATGTAGCAAACTGAACTATCAAATTTATACCACCTGATGTACCGAAACTACATATTGCCCTGGGATTATACTTTCCAGATTTCGCTTTTCCACACCATTTGTATTTTAGACTCCTATGCAGAAACTATAGACAGATTAACTTGT
>NC_142796.1:77104501-77225715 GCF_049724085.1 Artemia sp. Qi Xiang Cuo | reverse complement strand
CTCTGCGCTGGCGCATTTCAAATTATTTGGAAACCTGATTCCTGAGCTAAGATCTAAACATTCGCACAGAGACTGTTCTTCTTGAAGAACTCCAGACATTAATAAACTTCGCGCCGGAGACAATTTAATCCATCATGACATCATCTGCCATGCGTGATCTAAACTTTACCTTGGAAACAATTCTGGTTAAAATCCAAAGACATTAATTAACTTGACGTCATCTGTCAGACATTAATTAACTTTTCCCGGAAACAATTTATTTCCCTTTTCTGGATCATGACATTCGCTGAGAGCGTGTCAAAAACAACAACAACAACAAAGACTCGGATCATAACATTAGCTAAGAGCGTGACAAAAACACACCTGAAAAAATAGACCCTTGACCTCAGAAACCACGTGCTTCCTCTTGAATTTTGCTGGGAGCTTGCTCAAAACAAAAACAACATTGACCTGGACATTTGCCTCGAAAACAACAACAAATACTGGAAACACGCGATCTAACTGTTTCCCGGAAACTCATAACATTTGCATCGAACAACAACAACAAATACTGGAAACACGCGATCTAACTGTTTCCCGGAAACTCATAACATTTGCCTCGAACAACAACAACAAATACCGGAAAAACGCGATCTAACTGTTTCCCGGAAACTCATAACAATTGGCTCGAACAACAACAACTAATACTGGAAACACGCGATCTAACTGTTTCCCGAAAACTTATGACATTTGGCTCGAACAACAACAACAAATAGTGGAAACACGCGATCTAACTGTTTCCCGGAAACTCATAACATCTGCCTCGAACAACAACAGGAAGGAAGTGTCATTAACTTTGCCCGGAAACGATTTGGTTAATGACTATAATCCATGAAAGTGACAAAATTCCTGTTTTTCAAATTCTCACTGACAAAATCCATAAAACAGACATAACCATCCAAGAAAACCGACATAAATGTGACAAAGTTCCTATTTTTTCTAATTCTCACTGACAAAAACATACAAAAAATGTGAGAAAGTTCCTGTTTTTCAAATTCTCACTGACAAAAACCATAAAAACATGCATAAATTATGTAAAAAAAAGTTATAGGTGGCAGCAGGGGTGGGTGACACGAGCTCATGAGGCCTCTCTACTGTTTCAGCTGAAAACTTGCTTTTATATATTTAATATCCTGGCAAGGATCCAACCAAACGGATAAAATGAAAATAAATGACAAAAAGCTGAATAATTTGCCTTATTTGTTTAGTAAACATCAGAATGAAGGGGGATAGAGGGGTAAGATCAGAAGCGTCCTGAGGGGGGAGGGGCGCGCCGTCCCCCTCCCAATTTTTTTTGCATTCGGTAAAAATTTCGCCGAAAGGCGAACATTTGGGCAGAAGTTTTGCAAAATAAGCTGAAATTTAGCAAACTTCTTGATTTCTGCAGAAAATTCGGCATAAATCAGGTAGCGATTCGGTAAAATTTACGAAGATCACCCTCCCCCAAATAAATGAGCTTCAGGACGCCCCTGGGTAAGATTAGATGGATGGGCATATAACCAAAGTGGACTTTGAGGCAGGGCGACAGAGACTAACCTTTCTAAGCATTTGATCGAGAGCAGAACCCTTTGATTAAAACCTGTGGTGAAGTGAGGGTTAGGATGGACATAGTGGAGGAACATTTGAAGGAAACGCATGCTGGATGGACCTTAGTCAACCAGTTATCTCTGAAATCAGATGACAATTTTTTTGAAAAACTCGACATGATCTTTACGTAATTCGTCAGTTTTTTCTTTTTTTTACGTTTCTTTTTTGCTGTTTTTACGACTTCGTCCCTCCCAAAAAACAAAAACCTGCGCACGCGTCTGCGTTTGAAGTGCTATGGTATATTGTTAGAAAGTATTTTTTGCTCGGCATATGTTTGCTCTGAATATGTTCATTTTATGACGGGGAGAAGACTAGAAGAGACCCAAGGTTCTTCTGGATAGATTAGCGTTTTCTATACAAATTTTTGAAGATAAGTAATATAACATTTTTTTTTATTTTGTTCCACCCAGAACTTGTTCCTCCGTTGGAAACAAATCAATTAAAGGCACAAGATACCTTCAGGTATGATCAATTTGGCTTTATGACAAGATACGCCGTAGTTCGAAAAAGAAATTAGTTGATCTGGATGTATCTCAGAATTATACTAAATAAAGTATAAGTTTAACCTTGGTAAGCAATGAATCACTCCAGTAATTTTTTTTCAATAAAACAGTTGAACAATTAAGTCCTTTTCACACATTTTAAAAATCATCCAACTATAAAACAACAATGAAGGCTCTGAAAATGTTTGATGAATAAAAAAGGGCAGACATCTGCTGATAAGTTCAGTGACATGTAGCAATTTTTGAGGCGTTTTCCCAAGGACTATTTGTATATCTGGCTTCATAATATCTATTATTGGCCTTCAAACCATAAAAAGCAATTTACATATTCTGTACTAGTAATTTTTATATTTCTGTTAAACAGAAGTTAATGAGTTCGAATGACTTTTTGATGATACATATGGTGATTTAACAAATACAAAAGATGGCACAACAAACAATTAAATAACGTAGAAAAAGGGCTCGCGAAAGAAATTCAAGCGATTAAAGAAATAGCAATTCAGGTATAATAAAAACCCAGCCCACTCGAAAACAAAATAACTAATTAGGAAACCTGATTTTTTGAAGCATTGACGAAAAAGTTGAGAGTCGGCTTTAGCTGCTGTATTAGTTTTTTATGGCAATTTTGCTGTTTTTCAATTATTTCAATGAAGATAGCCAAAACACATGTTCAATGAACATATCATAAAACGGTATTTTCCTAAATCTACACGGGAGGGGGGGGGGACAAAAAATTTAAGGGAGAGGCACATATCACAAATGTGACTTAAGATTTAGAACGGTGCTCTTCAAACCCTCTGTAGTAGAGTTAATAAAATCGAATCAGCTTCTTTTTTTTCTTCTTCCGTTAATGATAGTGAAAACAAACAAGCAGGATTGGATAATGTAGCCCCAAGGATAACTTCCCTTTGAGAAGAAGCACTGATTTGTCGTTTAGGATAAAACTTAAAAAATTAAAACAAAGAAAAAAATTGGTCTTAGGGACTTCCCCTATAGACCATATGAAACAGATATGAAAGCTCGAAAAAAATTATACTAATTGGCTGAAACTTCCTCAAATCTGGTTTCTTACGATAAAGATATTTTGCTCCCAGGTAATTCAGATAATTTTGCTCCCACGCAATATAGATGAAAGACTCGGTCACAGAGACTTGCGAGGAGGCTTGTACAGTCGGAGATTGAAACTGAGCCCTGTAACCCCAAGGGCAATGGCCCTGAGTTACGTAAATTATCCATTTTTCACGTATAGGGGTTAATTGAAAAGTATAGGTTGGGAAGTAAAGGGTAGCTCAGATAGGTTGGGTAGGTTTGGTATTGGTTGTCTGATCAGCTTGGAACTCTTAGGGATTGTCTGGAAGAATAACATTTCCCAGAGTTCCACAATGGTATACTCCTGGAATAACGCCCGGCCATGAATAAATGAATCAAGAAACCTTTTGGGCTTCTGAATTTCCGAAACACGTTGTCGGCTAAATCTTAGGAACAGCTGGGAGATCGAATCAAAACTTTCAGGGAGTGTTGGGGGGATACCACATCAAAATTTTATGCTAGGAAGTGAAGGCTAAAAAGAAGTTATATCTGAACCACCTAAACAGGTTGCTTTGCGCTATCAACCCCTTATCGCGTTTAAGATTTATTAACGAAGTAGTGAGGTACATCAAAGGACACTATGCGTTGTCAGGTTATCAAAATAGCTTATTTCTAATATCCAGGATTGACTCGGGGGATCGCAAGGAGTTTTGGAGAGGGTAGACCTTTAATTGTAACTTGGGGCAGGAAAGGGATGGGGACTAAACATATTTGTGTCAAATCCACTTATAAGTTTTAACACTATAAGCCACTTTGCAACAAGAATCTATTCATGGGGAAGTAGCGATGTAAACTTAAAGACATTATGTGCACCTCGGCTATTAAAACAACGCATTTGGAAAATCAAATAGCTTGTATGGCCGAGTTGAAACTCTTGGATGCTTTAGGAGGCCAATAAAGGGGAAGCGCGACGTCAAATTTAATTTTTAAAGGAGGGGGAATGTTTAGCGTAAAAAATTTACATTTCCGATCTTCCCAATAGTTTTTGCACAATTAACTCCAAGGGAACTTTAAACCTATTCACGATGAGGTAGTGAGGTAAATGAAATGCAATATATGTATCCAGTTTATGAAAAAGACGCATCAGCTATCTCAAAGAACAGCTTGGGAGATCGATTTGAAGCATTGAGGAAGTGTTGATGGGTAAATCGGAGCTGATATTCTTAGTTAGGGGGATGGAGCAAAGGTAAATCCAAAGACATCATTTCTACACAGCCGGTTGTCAGAATAGGATATCAGCAATACCTCGGTAAGGGCTTAGCAGATCAACTTGAAACTATTATTGTGTTGGGAGGGGTTCGGATATCTTATTTTTTCAGTTTAGAATTATAGGGGAACCAAAATGTTTTGTGTCTTCGATCTACCTAAAAGTTTTGCAAATAAAACCCCTTTATTATATATTTTCGGTGAAGTTGCGAAGCAAATCAGAAGACACAATGTATACTCTGTTTATCAAAACAGAATATCTTCATAACTTAGGAAATGCTCTGGGGTTGACTTGAAGCTTTCAAGGGGTGCTGGCGGAGACAAATATGAGTTATGACTTGAGAGAAAAGGTTAAGGGGGCGGCGGTAGAAAAAAATCATGTCTATAATCCGCCCAAAAGTATTTTTAATATATGTCTTATGAGACTTTAAGATCTATCCCCATTTAAGTAGCTCTACCCAGGTTATCAAAGTAATGTATCTGCAATATCTCGAGAAGATCTTAGGGAGTTGAGCTAAAATTTTAGGGAGATTGGGAGAGGCTGCAATGACCTAAAATTCTAGCTTAGGAAGTAAGGTTTAGACGAGGAGTAAAATTCTTATCTCCGACCCTTCTAGACGTTTTGTGCAATCAGCTCCTGTGAAACTTAGAATATATTCATGGTGAAGTCACCGGATAAATTAAAAGACGTTGTGTGACCTCAGTCTTTCAAAATATTGTATCTACGATTTCTCAGTAACGACTTGGGGAATTGAGTTGAAACTTTGAGGATGTGTTTGAGTGTTATAAGGCGAATTCAATGTTATTTTGTAGAAGAATGAGGGGGACCCGAAAAATCTCTGTTTCTGATCTACGTACATTTTTTTGCACTAAGAGCCCCTGTGGGCTATTTTTTTTTAGGGTGAAATTGTAAGATAAATTGAGACACTGTATGTGTACCCAGACTATCAAATAATATATTTGTAACATATCGGGAATTCCTTGAGGGATCGACGACCAACAGTGGGTTTTGGGTGGGAAGAGGGCAAAGAGATTTCCAGTACTATGTTTGAGGGAAGGTAGAAGAGAGCCATAAAATGTGTTTCCAAATTAAAAGAAGTTAATTGATTTTGAATGAAGGTAGGAGAGTGACATAAGATGTTTGTCTCCAAGGTTTTTGCTCAGCTCAGTCTGAAAGGATTTAATGGATTTTGAATATTTTTCGTCAACCCAGTCCAAAAGACTAAACGTTTCGTGATGCCCAATACCTGGGCCACATATTGTGAATGTCAAAGAAAATTACAGTTATAAGTTCCTGGGTCAGGTGAACCCTGCGAAGAAAAAAAAAATGATAATCAGACTCTTATTTTTAGCAGCCAGTATTTGTACTTCTTGATTAGTATTGGGATTTTATATTTGTTGTCACATTGCGGATGTTGATAGGAAAAATAAAAAACGATCTGCTTGAGACATAAGTTGTTTTCAGTACAGTGAAAAGACGCTCTAGCCTCAGAGGGTTTAAGGTGGTGGTAGCCGCACTTTTGTTTACTACCGTAAATTACTGCTAGGTATTTACTAATTTTAAGTCTTAAGTCTTTGTTTTAAGTTTGACTTTTAAATTTCTCTTCGTTTTAAGTTTTGACTTGACTACTCATTTTAATGTCTGCTCCTGTTAGGTTCCGTCTATTCACTCACAGTAGCATCTATGAACGCACACAAGAAGGGGAAGGAGCCTCAGTCCCCCTCCCGCAATCCTGAGCTTTTCCGAATTTCTCGTTATTTATTATTAAAACTACGAAATTATATATTTTCCTCTATTATTGGCCCCAAAAAAATCATATGTACGTGCCTGTTAATATATGTTACTTTTGATGTGATTTTTGAGTTTGACGTGGTTATCATTTTAAATTCTGTTAGTTTTGGGTTTCATTTATTCTTTAAAAATTTCTGTTCGTTTTGAGTTTTCATATATAAGCCGCTTTACAATGTGTCAGTCAGCACCGTGCTGCTGTATGGAGCGGAGACGTGGCCAGCTGCAGAATCTATCCTCATCGCTGTCGATGTCGCACAGACAAAACATCTCCGAAGAATCGAAAGACTTCACTGGACTGACTTCGTTAGCAGCCAGACTCTCCTGTCACGTACCGCTCAAACTCCTTGCTCGACGCAGCTCGCCCAGCGTACTATTCGGTGATACGGCCACCTCCTTCGCATGTCACGCGACGCCCCAGCACGGGTCGCATTCTACTTCGACCCCACCCTACACGGATGGAAGCGACCCAGAGGACGCCCACCCACTTGGTGGAAAGACAAAGCCGATGAATTCCTCTCCCTAGCCCACATCCCGGTGGAAGAAGCTGCGGGCCTGGCAAGCGATAGGTCAACCTGGAGGCGCCTGGTCTCATCGTTCTCTGCGCCGAACCCTCGGCAGGAGCCTTAAGTCAAAGTAAGTTTGAGTTTTCATATGGCTCTTCACTTTTTTTCTAAGAACTTTTTCGAAAACCCTTTCTTAAATTAATCTTAGTAAACAAAACAACAACTATTTGACCGTCTAAGAAGAAAGATTTATTTACCATTATACTTATCTCGCATAGAGCAACATCACCACTTTGATTAATTTTAGCTTGACAGAACCAAAACAACATATGTTGACTTTAATATGCCTATTTCGTACAGTGGCTGCAATTTAATAAATTAGTATTCAGTTCATTGACTACTACAACCTAAATAAAATGGCTCATTTGCGCAATTAATCGCAAATCTAATTGCATTTTTGTCTTTGAAAATGCGGTAGCCTTCATAAATGATCAACAAAAGGTTTAAGCCCACTCCAATCTCTAGAAATGCAACTATACAACCTAAACGAACAAAGAGAGAAATTTATTAAAAATAAATGCTTCAGTTGTGTTTTTCTTTGTTTTTTGAACATGCGAATTCTATATTTTATAGAAATATTTTGATTGCCAAAGATGTCTTGCATGATTCACCTGATCTGACTTTTGTAAATACATTAGGTAGATTTTTTTCTTGTTTTTGCTCCTTTATCTGAAGTATAGCGAAGCTTACTACAAACAATAAGTCGCCGGTCTTCAAGCATAAAAACAACTGTTAAGTCAAGTTAATGAATTTATTTGTACTAAATAATTTCTTAGGCCACATTGCCTTACCATTTGTGATTAAACGGAAAATTAAAATATTAAGCTTTAAGCAATGGTAGATTTTCACTTCATTTTATTACTGTTGCTACTGCTAATCTTCATCTCTAATTTTTGCAGATTATTCTGTCAATTTTGTGACTGTCATTAATAGGTAAAAAATGTTGTTGTTTTTTTCCCTCTCCGGTATAAAATACCGTAAAACTGTATAAAATTAAAAAAGAAGCATAAGTTGTGGATTGGAATTTTTCTTAAGTAAGGCTTGTCAGTAATAGATTCAGGGGGGGCACCCAACCCCCCTATACAGCTATATGGGAAACCAAACGGTCACGCTCCTTTGTTATTATAGTGTTTAGTTCAGAAGAAGCCATGCAGAAGAATGTTACTTCTCTATTGTTCTACAAACAATAAAAAAAGCAATCACTTTATGGGCTCCAAAGGGAATTTGTGACAATTCTGACTAGTATATTTAGAAATTGCATTAAAAGGTACATCAAGTGGTGTATTCATATTTTAGCTAGCGAATTTAGCTTAGCTAGCGAATTAGCTAGCCAAAAAGTCACACAAAAAGTTTTTTGAGCCTCATTCAATCCTGATTTCTATGGTTTTAAAAATAAGTAAACCTTTTTTAATTTAGAGGAGGAAAGTCCTAATATGGCTTAAAATGCAGGTAAGAAAAAAATGGAATTGCATATTCAGAACTAGAGCCACTGAAAAAGAGACTGAAAAACCCAAAATGAAGGTAAAATGTTTATTTTAAAATCTAAATAGGTATAGGATACCTGCCATCTGTGTAATCTTCTAAGTGCTAGAAATGAGGAAAGGGTTCTGATAGTTGCTTGCCAATACTTTCCCGCGTTTTTTAAATCTGGATACATTCCTGAAATTTTATTTGCGTAGTTACGCTAATTTCCATGATAGAAAGAAACCCCTGAACTAGAACTTAAAAATTAAATAAAGTTACTCACCAAAAGAATAAATCACTTTAGACGAAAAATAGAATCGATAATATAATCCAAAAGTCAATTCATTTAAGACACAATTATTACTAAAACGTCTAGAGTTTGCAAAATATCTAACGGGCAGTGCAACCCAGCCGGGTTGCGCTATATTACATATACCAAGGACAAGAATCTGTATTCAAGCTATATGGTAAATTTAAAACTATGGAAAATTCTAGATTATATGGTAATATTTTTTCATTATTATACTTTAGAACCAACTTTGGTACTGTTCTATTAGCTGGGCCACATGCGAAAAGTGAATTTGGTTAAAGCTAATGAAATAAAACAAAATATGATAGTTTAGAAACAAATTTCGGCTATATATTTACAAATTGGGGGGGGGGGGGGTAAAGCAAAGCATATATTAAGCACGTAACCAAACCTACATAACTTTTTTCCCCCGACGCCCTGAAAATTAAAGTTTAAATATAGTTCCCGGAGTGAGAAATCCTTTGTTTATTCAGCGTCAGATAGGGAATTATCGGATAATGCCTATTTGATCTTTGCTTTTCTCAAGTGGCTGTCTCGCGTGTTGCCCAGCTAATAGAACAGTACCCCACCTTTGTTGGGCTTGTGTATCTACCAAAATTGTATTGACAAAAGTGTCAAAAAGGCCTTTTAATGTCTTATTAAAAATAAAATTCCAAACAATGCGACTTGGTGCAATGAAATAAAACAAATTAAATAATTATAAAGTTTTCTGTTTTCAGTATAGTTGTATAAAGGTACTTTCATGTAGTCCTGTTGATTAACAATTTGGTCTTGAGGTAAAAAAAAAAAAACTTAATTCTTAATGAACGTCACTTTCTTAATATTCGAACACATACAAAAATTTAAAATTGGATTCCTTGTACTCAAGAGAAAACGAGATTCTTCATCTTGTGTTAAAGCAGTTGAGGACACACCTTAAAAGTGAAACATCTCTTCGTCTACTTTTCACCTGTAGCTGCAGGCGATGGAAGAGCAAGAACAATGCCATTCGAAGATACAAATATTCAGTCCTTAATATCGAGGCATTAGTCTGGTCTCTGTAGGTAGTAAATTACTTAGTAATATGATACTTTTTAGACTGAGAGATGCAGTAGACAAAGTTTCAAGAGAAGAACGGTGCGGTTTCAGAAAAGGTAGAGGGTGCGTCGACCAAATTTTCACTCTTAGGTTAATAATTAAGAAGTGCTTGAGTTGTCGAACACCTTTGGTCCTCAGTTTTGTAAATTATAAGCAAGCGTTTGATTATATTGATAGAAAAGCTTTAGTAAAGGTTTTATCCTTGTATGGTATACCAGACAAATACGTTAAAGTGATTAGGGCTATACGAGAATAACATTGCTGCGGTTAAGGTAGGAAATGAGATTAGCAGCTGGTTTTGTATTAAATCAGGACTTAAGCAGGGTTGTTTCATCCCCCTTTATATGGATTATTTTGGTGGACTTTGTCTTAAGGAGCAAAGGAAAGGCAATGGGAAACCACGGAATCAAATGGGGAGGAAAAGTCTCCTGGAATTGGACTATGCTGATGATTTAGGGATCCTAGATGAAAGTTTGATCAAAATGAATGGACTTTTAGAGTTTCTCCAAGTTGAGGGTGCTAGAATAGGTTTAAAAATTAATGTTAAAAAGACTAAGTCGCTAAGACTAGGACTAAGTTAAGATGAAAAGGTGACTTTGGCTAACGAAGAGACTGACCAGGTGGACAGCTTCACTTACCTTGGTAGCATTATGAGTAAAGATGGTATGAGCAGTGAAGATATTAGAATTAGAATAGCTAGAAGCCAGGGTTTTTTTTCGTAGTAAAATGAAAAAAGTTTGAATGAATATCGAGATAATTGTGTGAACCAAATTTAGAATGAATATTAGAAGCTACAGTGATGACAGTGTTGAAATAATGTTCTGAAACGTGGGCGCTCAGGAAAGTGGATGAAGATTTGCTAGATATTTTCCAGAGAAATTTCTTAAGGATTGTTCTGGGTACCCGGCTGACTGACCGTATTCCAAACAATAGGCTATACGAAAAATGTGGTTCAATACCGCTCTCTAGGGCTATAATGAAAGAAAGGTTTGGGTGGCTAGGGCACGTTGTGCGGATGATGGATGACAGATTTCCAAAGATTGTTCTTTTCAGCCAACCGTCTAGGGCTAGACGGAAAGTAGGCGTCCTCGCCTGGGGTGGGAGGACGTCATTAAGAAAGATTTAAAGGAAACGGGAACTTCATGGGCGGGTGTAAAAACTGAGGCTTTAAATAGATTAGGGGGAGGAGAAGCGTGCGTAGCTGTGTCGGCCTCAGGCGGCTTGGTACTGCGGTGAGTTGTTAGTAGTAGTAGTAGTAGTAATCCTTAATATCAAGAAAGAAAGCACTCTAAGTTTCTACGCAAAAACAATACATCTGCTTCACATCCACTGGTTGATTTTTTTTGCCAACTCAGAAAGCATCCATTTTTAAATCTAAAACAACTTTTACCGGTACCGGACTCTCCATAGTGAAGAAATTGGTAGAACACGGAAGAGAATTTGGGGAAGAGATCCTTTTCAGGAGTATATGTTAGGATGCAAGTCTAGGTATGATTCTAATTCCAGTGTCAGACCAAATAAGTAACATCAGCTTGGGAAAGATTAAACTTCTTCTAGAAACCCTATCAGAGGAAAGGCCGGCGAGGGTCCAGACTTGGTCAGAGGCGTAATTTGATATGGGGCAAGGGGGCAACTGCCCCCTCCAGACCCAAGTTAGCCTCCCAGGCCTCAGTCTGCCCCCTTCTGAAATTTAGTTTCTGCAAAAAATATTGTCAAAACTAAGATAAGCCCGCATAATTCAAGTATCCAGAGAAACAGGTCCGTTTTCTATAGTATATCTTTGCCTTTATGGTAATATATAGATCATTTTTCAGTTTTCACTGTCATTTTCAGTTGATTTGGGTAAATTAGCTCCAATTTGCCCCCCCCCCCCACAGGATTTTGACGAAATTACGCAAATGAACTTGGTGCTAATTGCAATGGAAGACTGGGCAAAACAGTGTAAGAGCTTCCTGTAGAAATGTGCATCAATCGAGAAAAAAGGACCCCAATGGCTTAAAAAGCAGAAAAGATACTCGAAGCACTGAACTTCCCTTGGAACGTTACTCTACTGAGTGATACTACTACGTAGATTGGAAGAAGGTGACAGGGATGCAACTATAGCACCTCATTTAGGAACCCCTTTAGAGTGTCTCTCAAAAGAGAAAGAACACTACGCTAAGGGGTTACAGTTTATGGGAACACTGAGGTGGGAATGTCAAAAGGGTCACGAAATTTTTTTTGGAATGTAATATCATCTTGTCCTCGAGACCGATGTTGTGATTGTCCATCAGTTGACGGATCAAATTCCGGTTTGTTATTTGTGTATAATGTTTCACTGCTTTCACAAATAAGTTACTTTTGAACCGTCTGCTTTGATACATATATTTCAGGCAACCAGGGAGAACATTGTTCGTTATCTAGGCCCAAAGTTCACTCATGAAACAAAAATGAAAACCCAAGGTAAAGTTTCTTCAGACGTGCTTGCAGAACTAAGAGCAGTTACGGTTTAATCTGTTTCTGCAGACTCATTCTGATCAAGTTGCTTTTTGGAGTTGGCGTTATGACTTCGGCAGTGGAAGTGCCATAAGTACGCCTGTGACAACCTCGTTCTGGATACGATCAAGAGATATTCTGTCTCCATATCCTCCGTAAACATCAAGAAGCTTATCAAAGAACGTCTTTAGTAAAGTTTTGTTGAAGCCTAAGGCTCTTGTTTGACTTGTAGATTCATGCTTCCTCACTGAAATATCTGAATTCCCCTTAAGGAATCCAAGAGCAAAGTCCCTCGACACTTTTTATTTTCTATCCAACTTTCGGGAATAGAATTGTCGTGTGCAGTAGTGTAAGAATAAGTGAAATTCTAAGTTTCTTTTTATGTCTACTTTTCAGTTCATTATTGGTAATGGAATGCCTTCAGAAGTAGTTGATAGGTTTCTTCTTGTATTCACTGTCATAGATTTTCCTATTATGTTTTACTTTTGTCTGGAAGTTTAAAGAGTGGTCCAGGTTTTTGCCACTTTCGGAAGCTTCTTCTGTTATTGGCGTTGAGCATTTGAGGCAATCAAAATTTTATACCAATATATTTTTTATTTATTTTTTTATTATTCTATATTATTTTTTTTACGATATTTTTTACGTTATTATTTTACGATATTTTTTATATTATTTTTTAATATATATATTTTTTTTATACCAATGTTTTCTCCAATTGTCCCAATGGTCCCTGTTTTTTTCATACGCCTCAATGGCTTTATCCATATTTTCGTTGACCAGGGGATACTCTTTTTAATTGGTCTGTAAACTAAAATACACAAAAAAAACTGTCAGAATCTTTGTTAAATTTTTTTTGGAAAAATTACAAGAAAAAAAAAATCAAAATGAAAAAAAATTAATTAATAGCACCTATGAGGCTCGCAAGTACACTCTTAGCACGCTTCCAGTGTGGTTTTCCAAGGCAACCTTACCAGCAAAACCTATATGTGGCATTAAAAAATTGAAAATGTTGAATTTACACGGCAATCCCCCCTCGAAATATCGGTATTTAGCACAAGTTCTTTTCCAATTTCTAACAATTGCCTTATAATTCACCTATTATTGATGTTGTAATGGATAGACGAGGAACACCTTCCGAGCATTGGCTCGTATTAAGATTATTCAGAAGTGATCGTATGCAACCAATAGTCCTGGAAAGTAAATTGCTAACTTATACTTCTATAGAGGCCCTAGGAATTACCATGCTATTCTATAGGGGTCATAGGAACCACGTTCTATAGAGGCCCTAGGAATCACAGGGCTATTTGCTTACTTTACGTTCCTTGGCACCTTTCCAGAGCATGTACTTATGGATTTGCTTGCCTTATGTTCCTTCCTATGCTATTTGGGTAGATTATGTTCCTTCCTGTGCTATTTGCTTGCCCTACGTTCCTTGGCACCTTTCCAGAGCATGTACTTATGGATTTGCTTGGTTTATGTTCCTTCCTATGTTATTCTAAGGGTTTATGTTCCTTCCTATGCTATTCTATGGGTCTATGTTCCTTCCTATGCTATTGTAAGTGTTTTTGTTCCTTCCTATGCTATTCTAAGAACTTTTGTTCCTTACTATGCTATTCTAAGGGTTTTATGTTCCTTCCTATGTTATTCTATGGTAGCTCTACACGTGATTAAACACGTTTTGAAACTATATGCTATTTGCTTGCCTTAAGTTCCCTTGGCACCTTTCCAAACAAAGTGATAAAAAGGGGTAAGAGATTCGTGAATTGGACTTTACGAACGATATTCTTTGAATAACAGGGAAAAAAACAGAGCTAGATAGCATTTGCGAATTGAATTGTATGAAGGTGGAGAAAAAAAAGAGTTAAACTGATTATCAGTTAAGGCAACCCCTCGGGATTGTTAACTCAGGCAATTTGTTATAAATTTGAGACAACATCAATCTATGAAAATGGTTAATGATGATGGAATGACTTTGTGAGTTGACCTAACTTTACCTCTCCGATGCGGTCTGTATAATACACAAGTGATGTTTGAACAATGTTGTCAATTTAAAAATAGGGTCTAACGTTATAGTATAATAAAAAGTTGATATTAAAATCGTATTCAAAATATTTTCTTGGAAAGAAATTTAAGTTTTGTATTAATTTTGGATATCTATGGATATTCTGAGTTATATTATTAAGGAAGTTGCTAATTAAAGAATAGTAGGCTAAACTCAGAATTGATACACAGTCAAATCGTATTCAAAATATTTTCTCGGAAAGAAATCTAAGTTTTGTGATAAACTCAGAATTGATATACAGCCAAATCGTATTCAAAATATTTTCTCGGAAATAAATTTAAGTTTTGTATTAATTTTGGATATCTATGGATATTCTTTGAGTTAAATCATTAAGGAAGTTGCTTATTAAAGAATAGTAGGCTAAACTCAGAATTGATATACAGCCAAATCGTATTCAAAATATTTTCTCGGAAAGAAATTTAAGTTTTGTATTAATTTTGGATATCTATGGATATTCTTTGAGTTATATCATTAAGGAAGTTGCTAATTAAAGAATAGTAGGCTAAACTCAGAATTGATATACAGCCAAATCGTATTCAAAATATTTTCTCGGAAAGAAATTTAAGTTTTGTATTAATTTTGGATATCTATGGATATTCTTTGAGTTAAATCATTAAGGAAGGCGTTAATTAAAGAATAGTAGGCTAAACTCAGAATTGATATACAGCCAAATCGTATTCAAAATATTTTCTCGGAAAGAAATTTAAGTTTTGTATTAATTTTGGATATCTAAGGATATTCTTTGATTTATACCATTAACGAAGTTGCTAATTAAAGAATAGTAGGCTAAACTCAGAATTGATATACAGCCAAATCGTATTCAAAATATTTTCTCGGAAAGAAATTTAAGTTTTGTGCTAAACTCAGAATTGATATATAGCCAAATCGTATTCAAAATATTTTCTCGGAAAGAAATTTAAGTTTTGTATTAATTTTGGATATCTATGGATATTCTTTGAGTTATATCATTAAGGAAGTTGCTAATTAAAGAATATTAGGCTAAACTCGGAATTGATATACAGCCAAATCGTATTCAAAATATTTTCTCGGACAGAAATTGAAGTTTTGTATTAATTTTGGATATCTATGGATATTCTTTGAGTTATATCATTAAGGAAGTTGCTTATTGAAGAATAGTAGGCTAAACTCAGAATTGATATACAGCCAAATCGTATTCAAAATATTTTCTCGGAAAGAAATTTAAGTTTTGTATCAATTTTGGATATCTATGGATATTCTTTGAGTTATATCATTAAGGACGTTTCTGATTAAAGAATAGTAGGCTAAACTCAGAATTGATATACAGCCAAATCGTATTCAAAATATTTTCTCGGAAAGAAATTTAAGTTTTGTATTAATTTGGGATATCTAAGGATATTCTTTGATTTATATCATTAAGAAAGTTGCTAATTAAAGAATAGTAGGCTAAACTCAGAATTGATATACAGCTAAATCGTATTCCAAATATTTTCTTGGAAAGAAATTTAAGTTTTGTATTAATTTTGTATATCTATGGATATTCTTTGAGTTATATCATTAAGGAAGTTGCTAATTAAAGAATAGTAGACTAAACTCAGAATGATATACAGCCAAATCGTATTCAAAATATTTTCTTGGGAAGAAATTTAAGTTTTGTATTAATTTTGGATTTTAGCTCTCCTTTAACAAACTTAGCCATAGCTAGTTGAAACTGTGCATAAATATCTTAATTTTTTAGTCTAATTGTGTAGGTACTAAAGGAACATTGAACATTTTTTCTGATTTTGTTTGTTTTCGCAAGGAAATAGCTTGTCTTTAGCAAACGTAGCCATAGCTAGTTGAAACTGTGCATAAATATCTTCATTTTTAGTCTAATTGCGTAGGTACTAAAGGAACATTGAACAGAAATCGCCAGAAAAATAAAAAGGACATTGGCAGAAAATATCACTATGGAATATAAAGATGAATCGATGAAAAACAAAGTACCAGCAAACGTTACTGCCACTGATCAAGCAGTCAATGAACAAAATAATACTAAAGACGAAAATGCTTTATCATCATCATTTGTTGGGTATATCGGATAAAATTGACAAAATCTAAGTATCAGATTGATTAAATTCTATATCAACATCCATTTCTCGAATAAATGGGATAAAATTGAAAAAAGCTAAGTGTCAGAGTGAATAATTTTTTTTTAACAACATCATTTGTCAGGAATATCGGATAAAATTGACAAAATCTAAGTATCAGATTGATTAACTTCTATATCAACATCCATATCTCGAATACATGGGATAAAATTGACAAAACCTAAGTGTCAGAGTGAATAATTTTTTTTATCAACATCTTTTTTCAGATACAACGAATATATTTGACAAAATCTTAATATCAGATTGATTAAATTCTATATCTGCATCCTTTGTCAGATATGCTGGATAAAATTGACAAAAGCTAAGTGTCGGAGTGAATAATTTTTTTTATCAACATCTTTTTTCAGATACAACGAATATATTTGACAAAATCTTAATATCAGATTGATTAAATTCTATATCCGCATCCTTTGTCAGATATGCTGGATATAATTGACAAAATCTAAGTATCAGAGTGATTAAATGCTTTATCAACATCTTTTGTCTGATATCTCGGATAAAATCTAAGTATCAGAGTGATTAAATTCTATATCAACATCCATTTCGCGGATACATCGGAAAAAGTTGACAAAATCTAAGTGTTAGAGTGAATACATTTTTTTTATCAACATCTTTTGTCAGATACATCGGATAAAATTGACAGAATCTAAGTGTCAGAGTCAATAATTTTATTTTATCAAAATCCTTTGTCAAATACATCAAATAAAATTGACAAAATCTAAATTTCAGAATGAATAAATGCTTTAACAACATCCTTTATCGGATATGTAGGATAAAATTGACAAAATCTAAGTATCAGAGTGACTAAATTCTATATCAACATCCTTTTCTCGGATACATAGGATAAAATTGACAAAATCTAAGTGTTAGAGTGAATAATTTTTTTTATGAACATCCTTTGCCAGATACATGGAATAAAATTGACAAAATCTAAGTGTCAGAGTGAATAAATATTTTTTATCAACATCCTTTGTCAGATACACCAAATAAAATTGACAAAATCTAAATTTCAGAATAAATAAATGCTTTAACAACATCCTTTATCGGATATGTCGGATAAAATTGACAAAATCTAAGTATCAGAGTGACTAAATTCTATATCAGCATCCTTTTCTCGGATACATAGGATAAAATATCGGATAAAATTGAGAAAATCTAAGTATCAGATTGATTAAATTCTATATCAACATCCTTTTCTGAGGTACATGGGGATAAAATTGACAAAATGTAAGAATCAGATTGATTAAATTCTATATCAGCATCCCTTTCTCGGGTTCATGGGATAAAATTGACAAAATCTAAGTATCAGAGTGAATAATTTATTTTTTTATCAACATCTTTTATCAGTTACAGCAATTATAATTAACAAAATCTAAATATCAGAGTGAATAAATGCTTTTTCGGCATCCTTTGTCGGATATGTTGAATAAAATATGCAAAGTCGACATAGCTTTATTTCAATTTTTAAGATTAATTTAGACGAGGTTATGTGCGCGCACGCAACCTCGTCTAAATTAACCTTAAAAAATGAAATAAAGCTATGTCGACTTTGCATATTTTATTCAACAAATCCGACAAAGGATGCTGAAAAAGCATTTATTCACTCTGATATTTAGATTTTGTTAATTATAATTGTTGTAACTGATAAAAGATGTTGATAAAAAATAAATTATTCACTCTGATACTTAGATTTTGTCAATTTTATCCCATGTACCCGAGAACGGGATGCTGATATAGAATTTAATCAATCTGATACTTAGATTTTGTCAATTTTATCCGATGTATCTGGCAATGGATGTTGATAAAAAAATTTATTCACTCTAACACTTAGATTTTGTCAACTTTTTCCGATGTATACGAGAAAAGGATGTTGATATAGAATTTAATCACTCTGATACTTAGATTTTTTCAATTTTATGCGACATATCCGATAAAGGATGTTGATAAAGCATTTATTCATTCTGAAATTTAGATTTTTTCAATTTTATTTGATGTATCTGTCAAAGGATGTTGATAAAAAAAACATTTATTCACTCTGACACTTAGATTTTGTCAGTTTTATCCCATGTATCTGGCAAAGGATGTTGATGAAAAAAATTATTCACTCTGACTCTTATATTTTATCAATTTTATTCGATGTATCTGGCAAAGGATGTTGATAAAAAAAAATATTCACTTTGATACTTAGATTTTGTCAATTTTATCTGACATATCCGACAAAGGATGTTGATAATGAATTTATTCATTCTGAAATTTAGATTTTGTAAATTTTATCCGATGTATCTGGCAAAGGATGTTGATAAAAAAAATATTCACTTTGACACTTAGAATTTGTCAATTTTATCCTCTGTATCCGAGAAAAGGATGTTGATATAGAATTTTGTCACTCTGATACTTAGATTTTGTAAATTTTATCCGACATATCAGATAAAGGATGTTGTTAAAGTATTTATTCATTCTGAAATTTAGATTTTGTCAATTTTATTTGATTTATCTGACAAAGGAAGTTGATAAAAAAAATTTATTCACTCTGACACTTATGTTTTATCAATTTTATTCGATGTATCTGGCAAAGGATGTTGATAAAAAAATTACTAACTCTGATACTTAGATTTTGTCAATTTTATCTGACATATCCGACAAAGGATGTTGATACTGAATTTATTCATTCTAAAATTTCGATTTTTTCAATATTATTTGATGAATCTGACAACGGATGTTGATAAAAAAAATTTATTCACTCTAACACTTATATTCTGTCAATTTTATCCTATGTATCCAAGAAACGGACGTTGATATAGAATTTAGTCATTCTGATACTTAGATTTTGTAAATTTTATCTGACATATCCGATAAAGGATGTTGTTAAAGCATTTATTCATTCTGAAATTTAGATTTTGTCAATTTTATTTGATGTATCTGACAAAGTATGTTGATAAAAAAAAAATATTCACTCTGACACTTATATTTTATCAATTTTATTCGATGTATCTGGCCAAGAATGTTGATAACATAAATTATTTACTCTGATACTTAGATTTTTTCAATTTTATCCGACATATCCGACAAAGGATGTTGATAGTGAATTTATTCATTCTGATATTTAGATTTTGCCAATTTTATTTGATGTATCTGACAACGGATGTTGATAAAAAAAATTTATTCACTCTGACACTTAGATTCTGTCAATTTTATCCTATGTATCCGAGAAAAGGATGTTGATATAGAATTTAGTCACTTGATACTTAGATTTTATCAATTTTATTCGATGTATCTGGCAAAGGATGTTGATGAAAAAAAATTATTCACTCTGATACTTAGATTTTGTCAATTTTATCCGACATATCCGACAAAGGATGTTGATAATGAATTTAATCAATTTGATACTTAGATTTTGTCAATTTTATTCCATGTATCTGGCAAAGGATGTTGATAAAAAAAAATTATTCACTCTAACACTTAGAATTTGTCAATTTTATCCTATGTATCTGAGAAAAGGATGCTGATATAGAATTTAGTAGCTCTGATAGTTAGATTTTGTCAATTTTATCCTACATATCCGATAAAGGATGTTGTTAAAGCATTTATTCATTCTGAAATTTAGATTTTATCAATTTTAATTGATGTATCTGACAAAGGATGTTGATAAAAAAATTTATTCACTCTGACACTTAGATTATGCTAATTTTATCCGATGTATCTGACAAAATATGTTGATAAAAAAAATTTATTCACTCTAACACTTAGATTTTGTCAACTTTTTCCGATGTATCCGCGAAATGGATGTTGATATAGAATTTAATCACTCTGATACTTAGATTTTATCTGAGATATCTGAGAAAGGATGTAGATAAAGAATTTAATCACTCTGATACTTAGCTTTTGTCAATTTTATCCTGCATATCTGACAAAGGATGCTGATATAGAATTTAATGAATTTGATATTAAGATATTGTCAATTATATTCGTTGTATCTGACAAAAGAAGTTGATAAAAAAAAATATTCACTCTGACACTTAGCTTTTGTCAATTTTATCCCATATATTCGAGAAATGGATGTTGATATAGAATTTAATCAATCTGATACTTAGATTTTGTCAATTTTATCCGATATACCCAACAAATGATGATGATAAAGCATTTTAGTCTTTGGTATTATTTTGCTCATTGACTGTTTGATCAGTGGCAGTAACGTTTGCTGGTACTTTGTTTTTCATCGATTCATCTTTATATTCCATAGTGATATTTTCTGCCAATGTCCTTTTTATTTTTCTGGCGATTTCTGTTCAATTTTCCTTTAGTACCTGCACCATTAGACTAAAAATTAAGATATTTATGCCCAGTTTCAACTAGCTATGGCAAAGTTTGTTAAAGGCAAGCTATTTTCTTGCGAAAACACACAAAATCAGAAAAAAAATGTTCAATGTTCCTTTAGTACCTACACAATTAGACTAAAAATGAAGATATATATGCACAGTTTCAACTAGCTATGACTAAGTTTGCTAAATATGAGCTATTTTCTTGCGAAAACACACAAAATCAGAAAAAAATGTTCAATGTTCTTTTAGTACCTACGCAATTAGACTAAAAAATGAAGATATTTAAGTACAGTTTCAAATAGCTATGGCTAAGTTTGCTAAATACAAGCTATTTCCTTGCGAAAACACACAAAATCAGAAAAAACTTTCAATGTTCCTTTAGTACCTACGCAATTAGACTAAAAAATTAAGATATTTATGCACAGTTTCAACTAGCTATGGCTAAGTTTGTTAAAGGCGAGCTAAAATCCAAAATTAATACAAAACAAATTTCTTCCCAAGAAAATCTTTTGAATACGATTTGGCTGTATATCAATTCTGAGTTTAGTCTACTATTCTTTAATTAGCAACTTCCATAATGAAAACTCAAAGAATATCCATAGATATCCAAAATTAATACAAAACTTAAATTTCTTTCCGAGAAAATATTTTGAATACGATTTGGCTATATATCAATTCTGAGTTTAGCCTACTATTTTTTAATTAGCAACTTCCTTAATGATATAACTCAAAGAATATCCATAGATATCCAAAATTAATACAAAACGCCAATTTCTTTCCGAGAAAATATTTTGAATACGATTTGGCTGTATATCAATTCTGAGTTTAGCCTACTATTCCTTAATTAGCAACTTCCTTAATGATATAACTCAAAGAATATCCATAGATATCCAAAATTAATACAAAACTTAAATTTCTTTCCGAGAAAATATTTTGAATACGATTTGGCTGTATATCAATTCTGAGTTTAGCACAAAACTTAAATTTCTTTCCGAGAAAATATTTTAAATACGATTTGGCTGTATATCAATTCTGAGTTTAGCCTACTATTCTTTAATTAGCAACTTCCTTAATGATATAACTCAAAGAATATCCATAGATATCCAAAATTAATACAAAACTTAAATTTCTTTCCAAGAAAATATTTTGAATACGATTTTAATATCAACTTTTTATTATACTCTAACTTTACACCCTATTTTTAAATTGACAACATTGTTCAAACACCACTTGTGCAATATACAGACCGCATCGGAGAGGTAAAGTTAGGTCAACTCACAAAGTCATTCTATCATCATTAACCAATTTCATAGATTGATGTTGTCTCAAATTTATAACAAATTGCCTGAGTTAACAACCCCGAGGGGTTACTTTAACTGATAATCAGTTTAACTCTTTTTTTTCTCCACCTTCATACAATCCAATTCGCAAATGCTATCTAGCTCTGTTTTTTCCCTATTATTCAATTAATATCGTTCGTAAAGTCCAATTCGCGAATCTCTTACCCCTTTTTTATCACTTTGTTTGGAAAGGTGCCAAGGGAACTTAAGGCAAGCAAATAGCATTCAATTTCAAAACGTGTTTATTCACGTGTGCAGAACCCATAGAATAGAATTGGAAGGGATATAAACACTTAGAATAGCAAAGTAAGGAACATAAACCCATAGAATAGCATAGGAAGGAACATAAACACTTAGAATAGCATAGGAAGGAACATAGACCCTTAGAATAGCATAGGAAGGAACATAAACCCTTAGAATAGCATAGGAAGGATTATAAACCCTTAGAATAACATAGAAAGGAACAAAAACGAAGCAAATCCATAAGTACATGCTCTGGAAAGGTGCCAAGGAACATAGGGCAAGCAAATAGCACAGGAAGGAACATAATCTACCCAAATAGCATAGGAAGGAACATAAGGCAAGCAAATCCATAAGTACATGCTCTGGAAAGGTGCCAAGGAACGTAAAGTAAGCAAATAGCACCGTGATTCCTAGGGCCTCTATAGAACATGATTCCTAATGCCTCTATAGAATAGCATGGTAATTCCTAGGGCCTCTATTGAAGCATAAGTTAGCAATCTACTCTGGAACTCTGGTCCTAGAATTCTGGTGAATATTTTAAGTATCAAAAAAGATTTTGTCTCAGCTAAGTGGTGTTTCCAGCCATTTTTTAAGGCAAAAAAAATTTTTGGCTCAAAAAGGGTTCAAAAGTTATCTAATAAAAATTGAGGGACGCCCATCGATCTGAAATTATCTAAAACTAAATAAAAAAAACTAGTTATTTTTAACTGAAAGTAAGGAACGACGTTAAAACTTAAAACGAACAGAAAGTATTCCGTTTATGAAGGGGGCTGTCCCCTCCTCAACGCCTCACAACTTGTTTAATTTTATTTACGAACATTTTTATTAGTAATAAATATACTTAACTTACGAATTAACTTACGTAACGAACTTCTATATTCATAGATTTTTAATACGTATATTCGGGGGTTCGCCCCGTAGTCAATAGCTTGCTCTTTAAGCTAAAGTTCGAATTTTTTGCCAATTCTTTAAAAATGACCCCTTAATCACAATCAGTTACCAAAATAACCCCACCTACCAAAATAAAATCCCCCTGAAAACGTCTGTATACTTTCCAATAACCAATACTTTATGTTAACATTGGACAAAGTTCATTACTTTCAGCCCTTCCCCCGGGGACTTCGGGGGATTAAGTCATCCTAAAAGATATTGTTATCATATTTTCGACCATGCTTAAAAAAATGGCTATTTCAAAATTTTGATCAGGTGACTTTGGGAAAAATATGAGCGTGAGAGGGGGCCTAGTTACCCTCAATTTTTTTTTGGTCACTTAAAAAGGGCACTAGAACTTTTAATTTCCGTTCCAATGAGACATCCCACGATATTTTTGTACCATGGTCAATACGATCACCCCTGGGAAAAAAAAAAAAAAAAAAAATAAATAAACACGCATCCGTGATCTTTCTTCTGGCAAAAAATGCAAAATTCCACATTTTTGTAGATACGTACTTGAAACCCCTATAGTAGGGTTTTCTGATACACTGAATATGATGGTGTGATTTTCATTAAGGTTCTATAACTTTTAGGGGATCTTTCCCCCTTTTTTCTAAATTCAGCCAAATATTCGCGTAACTTTTGATTGGTAAGACTAAACTTGATGAAACTTAAATATTTGAAATCAGCTTAAAAATTTGATTCTTTTGATGTATCTATTGGTATCAAAATACCATTTTTTAGAGTTTTGGTTACCATTGAGCCGGGTCGCTCCTTACTTGCAGTTCGTTACCACGAACTGTTTGATTTGTATATTGAGCTTCCCAAGTTTCAGATGGCAATAATGGTGCACGGTGGCGCATCCGTTCCTAAAGATGCAAGTGGTCCAAACGAAATAAACGGTTAATACAAATATTTATTTTAAAGCTTTATTTAAATTAGTTGATTTATTTGCGGCTTGATAAGATACGTACAGTTGTGCATAATTGCGCATCAGCTTTTCTGGAGGCGGAGGAGGATTTGGGTTAGGGGAAGGGTAGAAATAAATCTCTAATCTCTCTTCGTTTCCGGGAACATTTTTAAACCAATCCTGCAATATCGGTATTTCGGTGTTATAGCCCCCGTCTTATTGCAGAAATCTTTTTTTTCTGCGTAACACAGAAGATTACCTTCGTATTTTTCGTAGGAAAGGTCTCGGAAGTTGAGGGAGTATTGTGAATGCTACCCAAAAATCCAAGGAGGAGGGGGGGGGGCAAGTGCTATCAAGATATGTGTTTTCACTGAGATGTATATGGGAATATCTCTATTTTTCTATTTACTCGCGTTTGTTGATGTCTTCTTGTTTTCTAAGGGAGGGGCATTGCCCCTTATCCCCTTACTGGCGTCCATGGAGGATATTTCTATAAACAAGTTTTTTTTTTTAAGAACTGACCTTGAAAATCGCGCAATGATGACTATAATTAGTTTTCGATATTTCAGGGTCAAACCCCGTTCCCTTCTCCTGATAAACCTTTGGAGGGGTGCAATTTTTTTTACCGAGGATTATTATTCTCAAAGTATTTCTATATGAACGTAAAAAAGAACATGAATTCAAAAGATAAGGTTGGCGGAGGAAGCCTAAGATTTATAGTATGAAATTTATAAAATATGGGCATTGATGGAAACTATTGAACGAAGTTCAACACCTATGATAACCCTAAAACGTATGAGAACCCTAAAGCAAATTTTTACAAAATATGAGATTTCCCATTTTTTCGGGGAAGCATGGTCATGCAAGTCAACAGTAGGGAGAGGGTCACTACTCCTGTAAGAACATAATTTATGCATGTTCTTATGGTTTTTCTCACTGAGGATGTTTTCTTAGGGTTTTCTCACTTTGATGTTTTTTCATCGCTTTTTTCACTGTAGATGGATGTCTCTTGGAAGTTCAACAACATTACTGAATGTAGACATCTGGTTATTGGATGATTGTTTGATGGTTTTTCTCACTGAGGACGTTTATTCATGGTTTTTCTCACTGTTTGCTGGATGTTTCTTGGATGTCAATATCCGGTTGGAATACTATGATAACAAGGTGACATCATCATATAAGGAAATTTCAATATTGGAATATTCTTACCCGAGAGTTGAAAATAAAGACAGGAAAAGATAACTGATTTACACAATTTATCCATGGGACAAGATAAATTTGAAAGTAGAAACGAAAATGGTAAATCATCCGAGGGATTGCTAACTCCTATTAAGAGATACATATTATTTTTTTATTAGGGCGGTTCTCGACTGTGTTCGGTATAATACATAACTACCATTTGAACAGTGTTATAAAGTCCCCTCCCCCAACCTCAAAGGGCCCCCCGGGCCCCTAAGAGCCCCTCCCCCTCCTCTCCCTCCCCTCCCCATCCTTCCATCCTCCCATCATATCCTACCATTCTAATCTCCCCTCCTCACCATCCCCTCCTCTCCTTCCCCTCCCCTCCCCCTAACATTTATTATACTTTTTTTGAATTTTTTTAACATGGTATTTTTTTCAACTTTTTTTACGTATCATAAAATGACATGAAATATACTTACGGCTCTACCAATCATACTCTGTGCTTGCTCATAGACACGACGCGGCTTTCCCATTGGTACTCTATGGCCGGTTATCGACACTACCTACTTTATTGCATGTATTAAATCAGTATTTTTTACGCAGTGGAAGGATAAACACATAATTCGTATCTTTAAAAAAGTGAAGATGAATTATTCAACAAAAGAATTTGCACATGATAAAATCATCGTCGCGTTGAATAATGATAAGGAGAAATACCCGAACTATGAAACAAGTACAAGTGGTGACACTATTGGAAATGTATGCGTGCGTTGTCATGACAGCGAGAAGTTAGATTTCTTTGGAGTACCCAAGAATTTCAATCGTGTAAACGGTGGATATGCGAGAGTAACATTACCATAGAAATTTGTGCTCAAAGAGAATGCAAACATAAAACTAATTGTCGATGATCTGGGACAACTCCTTGCTACTGTTGCTGGTAACACATTACCTGTTGATATATCCTATCGCCATCTTTCCGGTATTAGTATTTTAAAGAAGACAAGAAGAAGACAAGCGTACTCCTGCACGAATGTCATTAATCATATCTTGTCAATGTGCCAAAACTGTTATCTATGTAAAAATAATGTGACAATAGACAGTAAAATTGCAGGCAAAATAAAAAGTAAATTATCAGACAATATCATCAATGAATATAAAGATGAATTGACGGAAAGTGAAGCGCAAGTGAACTTTATTATTATTATTGACCATATAGTCAATGAACTCAATAATACCAAAGACGATGTACATGTAGAACCAGTAGATGACACCTCAGTAAAAATTTTGTATGACTCAAAATGGATTAATGATTATTTTACTGGTTATGAACTAAGAGAAGAGATTAACTATAGTATCAAGAGAGAACATAATGAATTATTTTATGGAACAGATTCAAAATGTTCAAATTTGTTCAATGATACTAATAATGTATAATAGTGAATATAACATATTTTTATATTAATATTCTACATGTCGTTATTTCATTAAAAATATTTTATGCATTGCTTTGATTAGTGATCATTATTATTAGGGTATGCTAGAACGTCCAACGTTCAGAATATCTATTAAAAAGGTCAGAGATGTAAGAAACGGAATTATTAGAGATAAAGATTCTGCTAGAAGGCTCATAGTGGATATACTATAAGATGAAATACTTTAACAGAACCTTTACCAACGTCTGACAAAGATAAGCAGAATTTTTTCTCAAAATCCCCACAGACAAGCAAAAACTCATCCTGACACACAGCAGAGAGAATTTTAGTTTTCAGAAACAGGAACAGCCACCTTTAAAATACATCTGTTTCTTTTAACAATATTTGATTTTTAATAAAGTTGGGTTTTAGTTTTCAGAAATAAGAACATCCACGTTTGAAATATATTTAATTTTACTAATAATTTTTTTAATAAAGTTTCGGTTTTAGTTTTCGGGAATAGGAACATCTGCGTTAAGAATATATTTGATTATATTAATAATATTTAATTTTCAAATAAATTAATTTCATAGTCAAAGTCAACGACAAACTCATTTTTACAAGTTGAAGTGCTCATCTTTTTCACTCCTAACAGTACATTATGAACTTTTCCATACCCAAACACCAAGTAATCCTTTTCAAAAGGCTATATTATATTATTTTAGAACAAGGTTCTTTCTTAATATCCCTCCTAAACCTATTTTACAAGTTGAAGCCCTCATCTTTTTAACCCACAACTTTACTTTAGGGCCTTTTAAATACCTCTAAACGAAGAAACGCTATTCAAAGGCTTTTTTTTATATCTTTTCAAAACAAGTTCCTTACGTAATGTCCCTCCTAAACCTATTTTACAACTTGAAGTACTCATCCTTTTCACTCAAAACTTTACTTTATTGCTTTTTGAATACCCCAACATCAAGCAAGACTTTCAAAAGGCTTTATTATATCTTTTCAGAACAAGTTCTTTACGTAATCTCCCTCCTAAACCAATTTTAAAACTTGAAGTACTCATCTTTTTCACCCAGAACTTTACTGTACAGGTTTTTGGATACCCCAACACCAAGCAATACTTTTCAAAGGGCTTTATTATATCTTTTCAGAACAAGTTCTTTACGTAATATCTCTCTTAAACCAATTTTACAACTTGAAGTACTCATCTTTTTCACACACAACTTTACTTTCCGACTCTTTGAATAACCCAACACCAAGCAATACTTTTCAAAGGCTTTATTATATCTTTTCAGAACAAGTTCTTTATTTACAACTTTAAGTACTCATTCTTTTCACACACAGCTTTACTTTATGGTGTTTGAATACCTCAACACCAAGTTATACTTTTCAAAATGCTTTATTATATTTTTTCAGAACAAGTTCTTTACATAATATCCCTCCTAAAACAATTTTACAATTTTATGTAATCTTCCTTTTTAAACACAACGTTACTTTAGGGTTTTTGAATACCCCAGCACCAAGCATTACTTTTCAAAAGGCATTATTATATCTTTTCAGAAGAAGTTCTTTTCTTAATGTCCCTCCTAAACCAATTTCACAACTTGAAGTACTCATCTTTTTCACCCACAACTTTACTTTACAGCTTTTTAAATACCCCAACACCAAGCAATACTCTTCAAAGGCTTTATTATATCTTTTCAGAACAAGTTCTTTACGTAATGTCCATTCTAAACCAATTTTACAACTTGAAGTACTCATCTTTTTCACACAGAACTTTACTTTACAACTTTTTGCATACCCCAACACCAAGCAATACTTTTCAAAGGCTTTATTATATCTTTTCAGAATAAGTTATTTACGTAATGTCCCTCCTAAACCAATTTTACAACTTGAAGTACTCATCTTTTTCACACACAACTTTACTTTACAACTTTTTTGCACACCACAACATCAAGCAAGGTTCCACTTCAGTTCAGATTTTCCCCCAAAGACATAAATTTAAAGTTCTCCTCCAAATTTTTTGTAGAAGATAGAAAAAGTTATACATTGATCGTGAATATTTCACCATGACGATAAGGAGCTCCACTTTAATTCTGATATTTTTCCCAAAGTCATAAAAAAACTTAAACCTCTGTTCTAAATTTTAGCGTTGAAGATAGGAAAAGTTATACTATGATTGTGAATATTTTCCATGAAGATAAAAAGTTCCATTTCAATTATAATTTTATCTATGAGAAGAAATAAGTTACAGATCAATTCTGTTTTTTCCAGAGAAAATAAAAATTTTCCACTTCAGTTCAGATTTTTCTCAAAGAGATGATAAATTTTAAAGTACTGTTCCAAATTGTTCATAGAAGAAGAAAAAGTTATACTCTGATCGTGAAAAGTTAGCTCAATTCTGAATTTTACCAAATAACTTACACCTCAATTCTAATTTCTCCAGAGAAAGAAAAGCTTCCACTTCAGTTCTTATTCACCAAAGACATAAAAAATTAAAGTTCTATTCTAAATTTTCCCGTAGAAGATAGAAAAAGTTATACCATAGCTGTGAATATTTACCATGAAGATAAAAAGTTCAACTTTTATTCTAAATTTTCTCAACGAAGTGGGGGAAAGTTCAAGTTCTCTTCTGAACTTTCCCAATGAAAAAGAAATTAGTTACAGATCAATTCTATTTTTTCCAAAGAATATAAAAAAGTTCAGCTTCAGTTCTGATTTTTCTCAAAGAGATGAAAAAATTTAAAGTACTTTTCCAAATTTTTCATAGAAGATAGAAAAAGTTATACATTGATTGTGAAAAGTTAGTTCAGTTCGGAATTACCAAAGAACTTACAGATCAATTCTATTTTTCAAGAAATAAAAAGGTTCCACTTCAGTTCTTAATTTCTCAAATGACATAAAAATTTAAAGTTCTGTTCTAAATTTTTCCGTTGAAGATAGGAAAAGTTATACTATGATTGTATATATTTTCCATGAAGATAAAAAGTTTCACTCTAATTCTAAATTTTGAAAGATTGTCTTTAATAATAGAACGACGCACTCATTTTCTAATTTAAGAATTTGAGGAGCAAATCCCTAAGGCAAAAGAGCCGAAATTTAATTTAAAATTTAGCTTACGTCTCTGGAAAAAAACGGTAAAATTTCCCCTGAAAATTTCACCCCTGGAAAACCCCCTTCCTCATATAAAATTAATCCTCTTGCAAAATCCTTCCACTCGCAGATTTTTTATTTTCTTTGGAGAAAATTAGAATTGGACTATAACTTTTTCTTTTCTTTGAGAAAACTCAGAAGAGAATTTGAACTTTTCTTCACTTCGTTGTGAAAACTCATAACTAAAGTGGAAATTTTTCTCTTCTCTGGGAAAACATTCAGAAGAAAACTTGAACTTTTCGTCAGTTCTTTGAGGAAATATAGAATTGATGCAGAACCTTTTCTCTTCTTGGAGGAAAAATTCAGAATCAAAGTATATTCGGTAAAATTTGGAACAGAGCTTTAAATTTTTCATCTCTCTGAGAAAAACCAGAACTGAGGTGGGACCTTTTTATTTTCTTGGAAAAATTAGAAAAGAACTTGAACTTTTCTTCACTTCATTGAGAAAATTTAGAATAAAAGTGGAACCTTTTATCTTCATGGTAAGTATTCACATCTAAGGTATAACTTCTTCTATCTTCTACGCAAAAATTTAGAACAGATCTTTCAATTTTTCATCTCTTTGAGAAAAACAGAACTGAAGTGGAACCTTTTTATTTTCATGTGAAAAATTAGAATTGATCTGTAATTATTTAGAACAGAACTTTCAATTTTTCATATCTGAGAAAATTCAGAACTTAAGTGGAACCTTTTTATTTTCATGGAAAAAATTAGAATTGATCTGTAACTTGTTTCTTTTTCATTGAGAAAATTCTGAAGAGAACTTGAAATTTTCTTCACTCCATTGAGAAAATTTAGAATTAAAGTGAAACTTTTTATTTTCATTGAAAATATGCACAATCATAGTATAAATTTTCCTATCTGCTATGGAAACATTTCGAACAGAACTGTAATTTTTTTGTCTTTTGAGAAATTATGAACTGAAGTGGAAGCTTATTTTCATTTTCTTTGTTAAATTTCAGAATTGATTTAACTTGTTCTCTTCTTTAAGAAAATTCAGAAGAGAACTTGAACATTTTGCGCTTCTTCGAGAAAACTCAGAATTAAATTGTAGCTCCTTATCGTCATGGCGAATATTCACGATCAAAGTATAACTTTTTGTATCTTCTAAGAAAAATTTGGAAGAGAACTTTTAAATTTTTCATCTTTTTGAGAAAAATCGGAATTGAAATTAAGAAAATTTAGAACTAAAATGAAACTTTTTATCTTCATGGAAAATATTCACAATCATAGTATAACTTTCCTATCTTCTATGGAAAAATTTAGAACAGAACTTAAAATTTTTTTATGTCTTTGAGAAATTAAAAACTGAAGTGGAAGCTTTTTTAATTTTCTTTGGTAAATTTCAGAATTGAGCTAACTTTTTCTCTTCTTTAAGAAAATTCAGAAGAGAACTTGAACGTTTGCACTTCTTTGAGAAAACTCAAAATTAAGGTGCCGTTCTTTATCGCCATGACGAAAATTTAGGATCAAAGTATAACTTTTTTCTATCGTCTACGAAAAATTTTAAACAGAACTTGTAGTTTTTTTCGCTAAGTTTAGAAAATATATAATTAAAGCTTAGCTTTTTCTCTTCTTGCAAGAAAAATTATCAATCGATTTATCTAGTGTAAAATTTAGAACCGAACTTTAAATTTGTTCATCTCTTTGAGAAAAATCTGAAGTGAAATTATAAAAATTTAGAATTAGCGTGAAACTTTTTATCTTCATGGAAAATATATACAATCATAGTATTACTTTTTCCATTTTCCACGGAAAAATTTAGAAAAGAATTTTAAATTCCTGTGTCATATGAGAAATTAAGACCTGAAGTGGAACCTTTTTATTTCTTGAAAAATAGAATTGATCTGTAAGTTCTTTGGTAATTCCGAATTGATCTAATTTTTCACAATCAATGTATAACTTTTTCTATCTTCTATGAAAAATTTGGAACAGTACTTTAAATTTGTCCATCTCTTTGAGAAAAATCAGAACTGAAGCTGAACTTTTTTATATTCTTTGGGAAAAAAAGAATTGATCTGTAACTTAATCCTTTTTTACTGGAAAAGTTCAGCAGAGAACTTGAACTTTCCCTACGTTTGTTGAGAAAATTTTGAGTGAAATTTGAACTTTTATCTTCATGGAAAATATTGATAAATCTGGTAGAACTTATTCTATCTTGTACGGAGAAATTTAGTGTAGAACTTTAGTTTTGCATGTCTTTGGGTAATAAGAACTGAAGTGGAAGATTTTCATTTTATATGGGGAAATTATAATTGAGGTGTAAGTTATTTGGTAAAATTCAGAATTGAGCTAACTTTTCACAATCAGAGTATAACTTTTTCTATCTTCTATGAAAAATTTGGAACAGTACTTTAAATTTTTTCATCTCTTTGAGAAAAATCTGAACTGAAGTGGAAAATTTTTATTTTCTCGGAAAAAAATAGAATTCATCTGTAACTTATTTCTTCTCATAGATAAAATTAGAATTAAAATGGAACTTTTTATTTTCATGGAAAATATTCACAATCATAGTATAACTTTTCCTATCTTCAACGCTAAAATTTAGAACAGAGCTTTAAATTTTCTTATGACTTTGGGAAAAATCTCAGAATTAAAGTGGAGATCCTTATCGTCTTGGTGAAATATTCACGATCAATGTATAACTTTTTCTATCTTCTACAAAAGGTTTTGGGGAGAGCTTTAAATTTATGTCCTAGGGGGAAAATCTGAATTGAAGTGGAACCTTGCTTGATGTTGTGGTGTGCAGAATAGTTGTAAAGTAAAGTTGTGGGTGAAAAGGACGATTACTTCAACTAGTAAAATTGTTTACGAAGGACATTAAGAAAATAACTTGTTCTGAAAATATACAATAAAGCCTTTGAAAAGTACTGCTTGGTGTTGGGGTATTCAAAAAGTCGTAAAGTAAAGTTGTTGTGTGTGAAAAAGATGAGTACTTCAAGTTATAAAATTGGTTTAGGAGGGACATTATACAAAGAACTTGTTCTGAAAAGATATAATAAAGCCTTTCGAAAAGTATTGCTTGGTGTTGGGGTATTCAAAAAGCTAAAAAGTAAAGTTGTTGGTGAAAAAGATGAGTACTTCAAGTTGTAAAATTGGTTTAGGAGGGACATTACGTAAAGAAATTGTTCTGAAAAAATATAATAAAGCCTTTTGAAAAGTATTGCTTGGTGTTGGGGTATTCAAAAAGCCATAATGTAAAGTTGTGTGTGAAAAGGATGAGTACTTCAAGTTGTAAAATAGGTTTAGAAGCGACATTACATAAAAACTTGTTCTGAAAAGATATAATAAAGCCTTTTGAAAAGTAATGCTTGGTGTTGGGGTATTCAAAAACCATAAAATAAACCTGTGTGTGAAAAGAATGAGTACTTAAAGTTGTAAATAAAGAACTTATTCTAAAAAGATCTAATAAAGCCTTTGAAAAGTATTGCTTGGTGTTGGGGTATGCAAAAAGTCGTAAAGTAAAGTTGTGTGTGAAAAAGATGAGTACTTCAAGTTGTAAAATTGATTTAAGAGGGACATTACGTAAAGATTTTGTTCTGAAAAGATTTAATAAAGCCTTTTGAAAAGTATTGCTTGGTGTTGGGGTATTCAAAACCATAAAGTAAAGTTGTGTGTGAAAAGGGAGAGTATTTAAAGTTGTAAAATTTGTTTAGGAGGGACATTACCTAAAGAACTTGTTCTGAAAAGATATTATAAAGCTTTATGAAAAGTAAAACTTCGTGTTGGGGTATTCAAAAACCATAAAGTAAAGCTATTTTTAAAAAGAAAGAGTGCTTCGAATTGTACTATAGGTTTAGGAGGTACAGTATGTAAAGAACTTGTTCTGAGAAAATATAATATAGCCATTTAAAAAGTATTACTTGGTGTTAGGGTATTCAAAAACCATAAAGTAAAGCTGTTTGTGAAAAGGATGAGTACTTAAAGTTGTAAATAAAGAAAATGTTCTAAAAAGATCTAATAAAGCCTTTGAAAAGTATTGCTTGGTGTTGGGGTATGCAAAAAGTCGTAAAGTAAAGTTGTGTGTAAAAAAGATGAGTATTTCAAGTTTTAAAATTGGTTTAGGAGGGTCATTACGTAAAGATTTTGTTCTGAAAAGATATAATAAAGCCTTTGAAAAGTATTGCTTGGTGTTGGGGTATTCAAAAACCATAAAGTAAAGCTGTGTGTGAAAAGGGTGAGTACTTAGAGTTGTAATATAGTTTTAGGAGGGACATTACGTAAAGAACTTGTTCTGAAAAAATATAATAAAGCCTTTTGAAAAGTATTGCTTGGTGTTGGGGTATTCAAAAACCATAAAGTAAATTTATGTGTAAAAAGGATGATTACTTAGAGTTGTAATATAGGTTTAGGAGGGACATTACGTAAAGAACTTGTTCTGAAAAAATATAATAAAGCCTTTTGAAAGTATTGCTTGATATTGGGGTATTCAAAAAGCCATAAAGTAAAGTTGTGTGTGAAAAGGGTGAGTACTTGAACTTGTAAATCTGGCTTAGGAGGGACATTACGTAAAGAACTTGTTCTGAAATAGTATAATAAAGCCTTTTGAAAAGTGTTGCTTGATGTTGTGGTTTGCTAAAAGTTATAAAGTAATGTTGTCGGTGAAAAGGACGACTACTTAAAATAGTAAAATTAGTTTAGGAAAGAGAGTACGTAAAGAACTTGTTCTGAAAAGATATAAAAAAAAGCCTTTGAAAAGTGTTAATTGGTGTTGGGGTATGTAAAAAGCCCTAAAGTAAAGTTGTGGGTGAAAAAGATGAGTGCTTCAACTTGTAAAATAGGTTTAGGAGGGATATTAAGAAAGGACCTTGTTCTAAAATAATATAATATAGCCTTTTGAAAAGTATTGCTTGGTGTTGGGGTATGGAAAAGTTCGTAAAGTACTGTTGGGAGTGAAAAAGATGAGCACTTCAACTTGTAAAAATGGGTTTATTTCGACTTTGACTATGAAATTACTTTATTTGAAAATTAAATATTATTAATATAATCAAATATATTTTTAACGCGGATGTTCCTATTTCCGAAAACTAAAACCGAAGCTTTATTAAAAAAAATTATTATTAAAATTAAATGTATTTAAAATTTGGATGTTCTTATTTCTGAAAACTAAAATCCAACTTTATTAAAAATCAAAAATTATTAATAGAAACAGATGTATTTTAAAGGTGAAAGTTCCTGTTTCTGAAAACTAAAATTCTCTCTGCTGTGTGTCAGGATGAGTTGTTTGCTTGTCTGTGGAGATTTTGAGAAAAAATTCTGCTCGTCTCTCTCAGACATTGGTAAAAGTTCTGTTAAAGTATTTCATTTTCTAATATATCCACTACGAGCCTGCTAGTAGTATCCTTATCTCTAAAAATTCCTTTTCTTACATCTCTGACCTTTTTAATAGATATTCTGAACGTTTGACGTTCTAGCATACCCTAAAAATAATGAGCACTTAACAAAGTAATACATAAGATATTTTTAATGAAATAACGACATATGGAATATTAATATAAAGATATGTTACATACATTATTATATATTATTAATATAATTGAATAACTTTGAATATTTTGAATCTGTTACATAAAATAATTCATCAAGTTCTCTTTTGATACTAAAGTTACTCTCTTCTCTTAGTTCATAACCAGTAGAATAATCATTGATCCATTTTGAGTCATACAAAATTTTTACTGAGGTGTCTTCTTCTGGTTCAATATGTACATGTCTTTGGTATTATTGAGTTCATTGACTATATGGTCAATAGTAGTAATAACGTTCACTTGCGCTTCACTTTCCGTTAATTCATCTTTATATTCATTGATGATATTGTCTGCTAATGTCCTTTTTATTCTGCCTGCGATTTCACTGCCTATTGTCAGATTATTTTAACACAGACAACAGTTTTTGCACGTTGACAAGATATGATTAATGAAATCAGTACAGGAGTGTGCCTGTCTTCTTCTTGTCTTCTTTAAAATGTTAATACCGGAAAGATGACGATAGAATGTATCAACAGGTACTGTGGTATCAGCAACAGCAGCACGTAGTTATCCCCCCGATCATCGACGATTATTTTTATGTTTGCATTCTCTTTGAGCACTAATTTCTCTGGTAATGTTACTCTCGCATATCCACCGTTTACACGATTGAAATTCTTGGGTACTCCAAAGAAATCTAACTTCTCGCTGTCATGGCAACGCACGCATACATTTCCAATAGTGTTACCACTTGTACTCGTTTCATAGCTCAGGTATTTCTCCTTGTCAGCATTCAACGCGACGATTATTTTATCGTGTGCACATACTTTCGTCGAGTAATTCATCTTCACTTTTTTACAGATATGAATTATGTGTTTATCCTTCCACTGCGTAAAAAATACTGATTTGATACATGCAATAAACTAGGTAGTGTCGATAACCTGCCATAGGGTACCAGTGGGAAAGCCGCGTCGTGTCTATGAGCAAGCACAGAGTACGATTGGTAGAGCCGTGAGCATATTTCATGTCATTTTAAGATACGTAAAAAAAAGTTGGAAAAAATACCATGTTAAAAACAAATTCAAAAAGTATTAAAAATGGGGGGAGGGGGAGGGGACTCTTTGTGGTCCGGGGGGCCCTTTGAGGTTGGGGGAAGGGACTTTATAACACTATTCAAATGGTAGTTGTGTATCATACCGAACACAGTCGAGAACCGCCCTAATAAAAAATATAATGTATCTCTTAATAAGAGTTAGCATTCCCTCAGACGGTTTACCATTTTCGTTTCTATTTTCAAATTTATCTTGTCTCATGGAGAAATTGTGTCAATCAGTTATCTTTTCCTGTCTGTATTTTCAACTCTCGTATCAGAATATTCCAATATTGAAATTTCCTTATCTGATGATGTCACCTTGTTATCATAGTATTCCAACCGGATGTTGACATCCAAGAAACATCCAGCAATTGTTGTTGTTGACGTGAACATTATGAAATCCAAGAAACATCCAGCAAACAGTGAGAAAAACCATGAAAAAACATCCTCTATGAGAAAAACCATCATACAATCATCCAATTACCAGATGTCTACATTCAGCAATGTTGTTGAATTCCCACGAGACATCCATCTACAGTGAGAAAAACCATGAAAAAACATCAAAGTGAGAAAACCCTGAAAAAACATCTTCAGTGAGAAAAACCATAAAAACATGCATAAATTATGTTCGTCCAGTAGTAGTGACCCTCTCCCTACTGTCAACATCCATAGTCCTTAGCTGTGGATTTCGAAAGAGAATTCATCCAAATGAATATTCAACGATTTAATACTCTTTCGAACAGCACTTGGTAACGATCTATAAGTAAGGAGCGACTCGGCCCAATAGTAATTGAAACTCTAAAAAACAGAATTTTGATAACAATAGATGATGTACATCAAAAGAATTCCAGATAAATAAGATTCACTAAGTTTGATTAACTTTTCAAAACTGGGAGATACTCACCTAAATTCAAGGAATCCTATTGAAAATTGTACCATTCGATTCAGCATATCAAATAATCCTACTGTGAGGATTTCAAGCCCCCGTCTTTCAAAGTGTAGAATGTGTGTATTTTCTTTTGCCAGAAGAAACGCCACGGATGCGTGTTTAATTGCCTTTTTTTCCCTTTGTTCTTCCCAGGGGCGGTCGCACCAAACCAATAGCCCTAGAAGATCAGAAGAGGGCACATTCGAACGGAAACTGAAAGTTCTAGTTTCCTTTTTCAGTAATCAAAAAATTTTCTAAGGTCGTCCGATCAAAAATTTCAGATAGCCATTTTGTTCAGTAAATTTGAAAGGTCCAATAACTTTGCCTTTGGGAATAACAACCCCCTGAGGAAGAACTACAAGTTGTGAAATGTGCCCATTGTTTACATATAATATTTGTTATGGGAAAGTATACAGACTTTAGCAAGGGGTGGGATTTTCTAGGGATGGATTTTTTACTAGGAGATTTTCCCATTGGGAGCGGAGTTTCCAGGGGCGAGTTTTCCAGGAAAAATTGTTACGGAGTGAATTTTTCAAGTTTCTTCTACTGAAAGTAAGGAGCAACATTAAAACTTAAAATGAACAGAAATTAATGCATGTATGAGCGGGTGGCCCCCTTTTCAACACTCCGCTCTTTACGCGAAAGTTTAACCTTTTGTCTTCTACTGAAAATAAGAATAATACAGAATGTTTTCTGTTCGTTTTCGGTTTTACTGTTACTCTTTACATTCAGTAGAAACATTTTTTTTTTCATTTAATTTGAGTAAAGAAAAAGATCACAGCATAGGAAAGTCTAGCATATTGACCCGAACAGGGCCCAATATAATTTGAACCAAATTGTAATAATTTTTATTGAGCGAAAACTTCAGCAACAATTGAAAGGGTATTTATATAGTTTCCCAGTCTCAAAGTCATACTGGCGTTGAGTAATAGTATGGGCAAATGGAGTAATAGCATGGGCAACAAAACCAATGGCTGTAGTGTATCGCCATAGTTGCGCATTGTGTATTAGGAGACTAATTGGTTCACTTATGGGGAGGAATATATCTATACATAATCCTAAAAAAGCGCTTCAGACCGTGTTTCAAACTTTCTAAGAAACTTGAAATTTCCCCTGTTGTTGCGTAGACGGTGTTTTATTTTGGATAATTGTGCTTTATTCCGAAAAGAAAATGCACTAAATGAACGCTTTTTTCTCTAAGCAACAATCAGCAGAAGTCAAATTTGGATTTAAAAAGTTGTGCTATAGGGATTGGTACCTGTTCCCGCATTTAAGACAACTCTAGTGATAGTAGCAAAAACTAGCATAGATTAACTATAAATAGGTTTTTCAAATGAAAGTAAAGAACATTCTATATTAAAACTTTAAAAGAACAGAAATCATTCTATGCATGAAGAAGGCTGCCCCCTCATTGACACCCTACTTTTTGCTAATTTGTTTTTATTATAGCATGCTATAAGCATTTATAAATGCAACCAAATATAAATAATTGACAATTGGAAGTTTTTTTACTTACCGAAGGCCTCTTAAAGCACTTGAACTGAAAATGAACTGAGAAACTTGAACTGAAAATTTTATTTTTCAAAGCAAATACACATCAATAAGCTTTTCTATTCTTAGGGAAGATGTTGAAAAAGTACTTTTACCCCAGTCGTTCTTAAAACGTTGGGTTAAAAAGTTAAACTTTAGCATAAAGAGTGGAGGTTAGCGAGCAAGCAGCCTTCAGCCTTCTTAATGCACAGAATAATTTCTGTTTCTTTTAGTTTTTAAAGTTATTCATTATATTAAAAAAACATTTTTTTTTGTTTAATCGATTATTTGATATAATTTGATGGGTTTGTCTCATGTATGTGTGGAAATTTATTAGTTTTTTAGCAGACTTTATTTTTAAACCAAACTTTTTCGATAAAAGTTATGAGCGAAATTGAAACTAAAAACGAAAAACATTATTACTTCGTACCATATGCAACTTATATATGTAAAATTAACATAAAAAACGACTCATGATTTTTCTCCATATTTATAAGAAAAAACTAGCCCTTTACTGAAAACACTAGACATTGTATGATTTTTTGTAGTGTAGAAACATACAACACTTTAAGATTTTTCTTTTACAGTGGGAAAATAAAGCTGAGTTTTGTTCGACCTGTTATCCTTTTGTGGACAAATCTGAAATGAAGGTGTCTGAGCAGTATTAAAAGTATTGACTAGCCTCAGAAAATTCGTAATATAGCATAAAATTTTCCCTACTATACCTAAAAAAATAGGATGCCTATAGCTCTTGGAATCTCTTTCAGGATTTCTGAAAGCCAAATTAAGAAAAAGTTATTCTGCTACGGCCCATACGGCTGATCTATGCGGCTGGTGAGATCAATAAGTTGCCTTACAAATCATCTGTCATTTTTGTATGGTCTTAATGACTCTTCACTTCCAAAAACCGAGTTACTTCTTTTTGTTTGAGTTTTTTTTTACAAAATTTAAATTGTATGCTAAAAGTCATCAATGTCATGGCTGGTGAAAGATGATTAAGGTTAAACTCCCTAAATCCATTGTAATGTTAATTTTCCTATGCTATGAAAAGAGATCTAGCTCTCTGACCCGGCATTTTCCACGAGGGATCTTTGAAAAAGGATCTAAAATTTGGCCGTTTTGTTTTTTTTCTGATTTAATTCCCAGGAAATAAAAAAAAATCTAAAGTGAAACTTGGTAGCTTTTTTTGAAAAAACTTTTAAAATTAATTAGCCCATTTGAAAATTCAATTTTTTTTTAATTTATTCCTCCAAAATTGTTTTTACGTTTTCACAATTTAGACTCTTGTAGGACGTGTATAAAAGCGAAGAAGTCGAAATTAACTTCAAATTGTTACTCTTTTTTTATTTAGTATATTCCAAGCTTTTCAGCTTTTTAATCCGAGTCGTGATATTTATGTCTATTTTTTGAAAAAAATAAAATTTTTCTTTATTTCTCCTGTTATAAATAAACCCACTTTAAACCCCCTGGATGAAAATAAACCCGAGGCTAAGATGGGGCAGAAACATTTTTTATTTGAGTTTGACTGCTAAGAGAATCGCATAGGAATGACTAGGATGGCTTAATCTAAAACATGTGCGGTAAGTACATAAATTATACGTAATTTATTGTTTGGATTAACAATTTGGTTTTGTATTTGATAAGTAGCGGTTTTAGGCCTCAATCAAGGGGGAGGTACACCACAATAGGGTAAAAATAAAGAATACATGTACTGTCCCCTTCCTATCAAGACCTAACACCGACAATAGATTTGATCAAAACAATGAGGGCAACCATGGCGTAAATTAAAAAAAACAAAACTATATGATCCTATACGAAAATGAGGTAGGCTAGTTGTCAATTATATAAAACATACTCGAGAAGTGAAGTTTGGTGACAAAAAATATGATGAAAATAGAATAGGCTAATTTATTAGCAAAATTGTGAAGGTCATTTGTGAATTACTCAATTTGGAGCTTAGGCGTCGGCTGAGCGTCTCAAAGACAAAAAAAGTTCATTATTAACGTGATTCTTGACCTAGTTCATTTTAGTTGATTATTAAGGCGATTCTTGATGACGCTGGTCTGTTTGCTTTGACTAGGGATAGAATATAGTGTCTCACCATGGATGTTCAAGAATCATTTCAGATTGTTGGAAGGGCTACAACACAACTGAGCTGGAACAAGCAGGTTTCACTCATTTGAAAGTGTACAACAGAAATAATTTTGTTGACCCAGAAACTGGCACCTCTACCCAAAAAGTAGAGAGAATGTGGAGTTCCTCAGAGAAGTGGAGGAACAAACGGCATCAAGGTACATCCTGCCATCATTTACATTCATACTTAGTAGAGTACATGTGGCGTGCGGCAGTAAAGGCAGAAGGTCGACTTCATTTTAACGCGATTCTTGAACCCTTTTTTGCGTTCTGGGAGCATATTTCCAAGTTATAGTTTTCACTATTTTGCTAATAAAGTATTATATTTTCATCATATTTTTTTCATTAGATTAAGTAGGTTAGGTTAGGTTAAAATAGGCTTGTTTAGGTTATGCATTTAACATATGCTATGCTTTACCCCCCCCCTCCTAATGTGCAAATATATAGCCCAAATTTGTTTCTAAACTATTATATTTTCATCATAATTTTGTTTTATTTCATTAACATTCACCAAACTTCACTTCTCGAGTATGTTTTATATAATAGACAAGTACTGAAAATGGTGTTATTTGTCTTACTTTTTCCTTGCCAACTTATTTTTCCATGTGGAGGTGTTCTGGGGATATTTTTCGGAGAAACTTTCAGCTGCATGGGTCGGAACTGCCTGGAATATTTTTACATGGGAGGGGGGAATATCCGTGAGAAAAATTTTTCATGGTGAAATTATCCATGAAAGTATTTTTCAACTGGAAAGGGGGGATTCCTCTTTGGTTGGATTAAGAATTTTGTTTAGTATTTGATCATTAGCGGCCTTAGACCTCATAATCTGGGAGGGGGGGGGGCAAGGTGTGCCACAGAAGTATACAAATATAAAATACAAGCGCTGCCCCTTCCCTGCCCTGACCTCCAATATATTTGATTAAAATAATGAGGGTACCCATTAATTAAATAAAAAAAAATCTTAGGGGAGAAGATAGGAGTACTAATTTTGTAATGAGCAGCCTGTAATGGAAGGAACTAACTAAACCTGATTCAAGGGTAAATTAGGCTTATATGGGTGGTATGCAACGTGTAATGCATGGGTAGCAAGGTATATAAATTACAAACGACAGAATCATTCTTCTAAACATAATCAGATTCTTCAAGAGAAATATTCCTCATGGTGAAATTATCCATGGAAGCATTTTTCAACTGGAAAGGGGGGATTCGTTTTTGGTTGGATTAAAATTTTGTTTAGTATTTGATCATTACCGGCCTTAGACCTCATAATCTGGGGGGGGGGGTCAAGGTGTGCCACAGAAGCATAAAAATATAAAATACAAGCGCTGCCCCCTCTCTGCCCTGACCGTCAATATATTGGATTAAAATAATGAGGGTACCCATTAATTAAATTTAAAAAAAAATGTTAGGGGAGAAGATGGGAGTACTCATTTTGCAATGAGAAGCCTGTAATGGAAGGAACTAACCAAAACCTGATTCAAGGGTAAATTAGGCTTATATGGGTGGTATGCAACGTGTAATATATGGGTAGAAAGGTATATAAATTACAAAACGACAGAATCATTCTCCTAAACATAACCATGCTTGAAACGGTTGAAGAGGGCACACAGTAACCGTGGAGAGTGAGTGAGGGATAATGGACCTGAAAAACAGAGCGACTCGGCCCAATAGTAATCGAAGCTCTAAAAAGCAGAATTTTTATAACAATAGACCCACAAAAAGTTAAGTTTTTATGCTTATTCCATATATATAATACTCGTTAAGTTTAATATTATTTGTTTTTCAAGTTTTCCCTCGATCTTTTTTTGTTTTTATCCTAAGGGTCAAGCGCCATTTTTATTGAGGACTCACCTATCAGGTGACAGGAGGACCAGCGGTTCAGTCTGCCTCTGGACAAGAGTGAACTATATTTACAATTCAGCTGGCCTAGATAAACAAAATGAATACTTCATTTCTTTTCAAGAGGAAAATGGTTATCTTCTAGTTATTTTTCTTATTTTTGCCTCTGATAGGTTTTGTCTTGGAAGCGGTTGCAAAGGTGCTCTACTTTACTTCTGTGTTATATTAGAGACTTTTTTTATTTTTTATTCGGAATTCATGTTCAGAGTGCCTGATCCCAGTCAGAAAAGTAACGAATGACGTATGGTGTTATCCCTGATATAAACAAATAAAATTTGACAAGAACGCAATTGACAACCCTGATTTGAAACAACAGGAGCCAACTAGATTCACTCAAGAACTCAGTTAATTTTTCAGCCCCCCTTTCCCTTTTTTACACATAAATGATTTTTGATAATTACACTATTCTAAATATATTTTACACGCCAAAAAGTTTAAAAAAAAGTTTAAGTTCTTTAAATATGGTTTTCCGAAAAAACATAGCATAATTAATTTCTTTTAAAATAGCTTGTTCTCTCACTGCCTGCTTCGATTACTAACTTACTTTTCGTATTTCAGGCCCTTCCTTCCAAGGGAAACTTCTATTGCTAATGAATCTACAGATGATACGAGGGATTCAGTATCATATGCAGGACCAGCTCTCATTAAGAAAGAGAAGAAAATTCCCGAGGGTGTTGATTTAGGGAACATTCCGAATCTCAGCTGCATAGTGAATCTTCCATTTTTCGTCCAAGAGCTCGCAGAAGTTTTACTACACAAATTTCAATGTAGAGAAGAAAGCCCCGAAATCCACACCGTTCGTGTATATAATGTTGGCTTAAAAATCACACTAGTGACAGAATGTGCTGCCTGTAAGTGGAAAAAACTAGTGAAAAATTAACCTGACCCCCCCCCCCGTGATAAAGATCAAAGATTATTTAACATTTTTTTCCGAAGAAAAGCCCAAAGAATTAAATGAACGCTACACAAATGTGCATGGGCTCAGAAGGAGGTTACGCAACGCTTTGTGAGATTTTAGGTTTCCTAGGCATGCAAGGCGTGTCACAAAATTTATTTTTGAAAACTCGACTTTCTGTAGGGAAAGTATGGATGGATACTTTGACAGATGTTTTGCTGGAGAATGGAAAAGAATCCCTACAACGTGCAATTCACGAAGATCGATATGCCCATGATACATACTGGACCAAAGTGGTTTGTGATGATGGGTGCAACAAACAGAGTAAGGGGCATGATTATACAGCTAAGGATTGTGTGGCTGTAATCATTGACGCTTGCACAAAAAAATTGCTGTACGTGGGCATAAAAAATAAATAATTGCTTTTGGTTTGTTTTCGGGCGAAAAAAGAGGTAAAAACTCCTCTACAACATGTGTGGTTTATGAATTATGATGGCCCGTCAAATAGTATGGAGACGGATATTCTCATTGTAGGTTTTAGAGTGAGCGATGAAATGCATGGACTGCAGTACCGTCGTTTTATTGGAGATAGAGACTCGAGTGTTCTATACAAATTGAAACAGAACATCTCATACGGTCCTCTAATTGAAAAAGAAGTGTGCAAACCATGTTACGAAAAACTACACTTTGTATCTATATAATCTAGTGAAAATGAAGAAAGGTGCACATGCAAAACTTCTAAAAAGAGAAATTGTGCAAAGACTTACAAAATACCCTACAAAATACCAAAATACCTTACAAAATAAATAACAGAGTCAAACTCAAAACGAGCAGAAATTAATATGAGTAGGGTTCTAAACTCCTATGCTTTCTAAAAGCCAGAATAAAATTTTACTTTACTGAAAAAATCAAACAAATTTACTGAAAAAATGTGCATTGTCAGTTTGATATGCATATGATCATATTAATTTCTCAAAATCTTAATTAATTTTGATTTCTTAAAATTATAAAAGTTAAAACCCGTAAAAGGATTTTTTTCAGTAAAGTACAGAATTTCTGAATATTCTGGCTTTTAGAAAGCATGGTGGTTTTCATTTATCTCCCTTCGTCCCTTTCTCATGCCCTGTAAGTTTCAAGCCAAAAAGAGGAGAATTTAAGGTTTTAGAAATTCACTTGTCCCAAATTGATGTAACCAATTGTTATTAATACTTTCTTTATCTTTACATGCTCATTAAAGGGGGCCTCCATTGGTACTGTCTATATGCCCTGTAAGCTTAAGGCAACTGGGAAAGGTTTTTTGGGCAGTTTTAGGCACTTAATATTGATACAACCAAACTTCTAAATGTTATGTCTTTATTAGGGCCTAGTTGACCCTGTTTCACAAACACTGTAGGTTTCAAGACTGAGACACAACAAATTTTGGGGTTCATGAATTGACACAGCCAAAATTAGTCTCAATCTGTGTAGCAATAAGAATCTTATTTTTTATGTCTTTCTTTTTTTTTACTTTCCAGAATTGTTTTTCTTTTCGTAAAGACGATTCAATTAAGTTTGGTCAAGTTTTTATTCCCAAGGCTCTTTACAAAAATGTACAGATGCAAGTGACCTCGGGACCTGGAAGCTGAAATCCTAATCGACCTGAGGCCTGAAATCCTAATTTTTTCCGGAAATTTCTGCATTTTTCTTATTGAAATTATTATATTTTTTTATATTATTTTAGAGCCTTCCTCTAGAAATATTCATGCACACATCCCTCTCACTAAAAAGGTCAATCACCAACCTGATCTGTCTATATCTACATATGATGGGGGGGGGGATGCATAATAGAACTTAGCCGAACAAGTATGGTTTGCTTATTGATTGGTTCTGCATTCATGACTTAATGATATTGAACCAACAGGGTAAAAATTATATTGGGTCAAGAGATTTGAGTGGATTATAATTTGGATACATTTAAATGGAACTTCAATTTCAAATATAAAGTAAACAAGAGGTCTCCGCACCCTTGGTAATTTATAAACTTGATAACTGAATGACGACCATATTTCCATTGGCAGTCTGTTGCTATTATCTGGTTTTCAATGACTGTCCTACAATTTATCGTTGCTCTGATCTGCTTTCTGGAATTATTGCTTTCTGGACTAGACATTATACTAGCAAAAACATGGGACCCATAGATTCGCATTCAACACTATTCCCATATGTAATAGCTGCTACCGTGATAATACCGTATCCCAGATCCCCTCCCAAATATGGTTCGGTATAACCCTAGTCAAACAGTTCGTGGTAACAAACTTTAAGTAAGGAGCGACCCGGCTCAATAGTAACCAAAACTCTAAAAAACAGAGTTTTGATCAGTAGATATATCAGAAGAATTGAATTTTTATGCTTATCTTAAATATGTAAATTTGATTAAGTTTAGTCTTACGAGGGGTAATCGTATCGACTCATTGATTTTAGACGATCTTGAGAGGGCTCATTAAAACAGAAATTAAAAGTTCCAGTGCCCTTTTTGAGTGACCAAAAAAATTGGAGGGCAACTAGGCCCCCTCCAACGCCCCTTTTATCGCAAAACGGTCCAATCAAAATTTTGAGATAGCCATTTTCTTCAACATAGTTAACAGCCCAAATAACTATGCCTTTGGAGATATCTTGGCCCCCCACAGCCCGTGGGGAAAGGTCTTTACGTTACAAAATTTGCCCATTATTCACGTACAGTATTTGTTATTGGGAAGTTTGCATACATTTTTCATGGTGGGGAGGGTTTCTGCTGGTGGGATTCTCCACGGCTATAAATTTCTATGGGGATGGTAGTTTCCAGGAGGTAAATTTTTCAGGGGAAATTTTACACTAGGGGAATTTACCAGAATTCCTATACAAAATTCTTCTTAGTTATTGCTTTCTTATTGCCGATTCAATTTTACGCGTGGAGACGTTAAGGTAATGGTCCGGGGTAAATTTTTATCAGGATTGAATTGTCTAGAGAATAAATCTGTGGGGAAGAGGGATTTATCTGTGGAGATGTTGCCAGATTTCTTGGGATTACTTAAAAAACGATCAGAAATTAAATTAAAAAAAAGCTTTTTCAACTGAAAGTAAGGAGCATCATTAAAACTTAAAACGAACAGAAATTATTACGCATAAAAGGAGGGTTACTCCTCCTCAACACCTCACTCTACGCCAAAGTTTGAATTATGTCCCAATTCTTTAATAACGACTCCCGTAACACTATTCGCTTAATTAGAACAATAAGAAGCTTCTTTTTGTAAAAGTACTAAAAAACTTTGGCGTGAAGAGCGAGGTTTAAAGAAGTAGCAACCCCCCCCCCTCATATACGTAATAATTACTATTCGTTTTAAGTGTTAATGTTGCTCCTTACTTTTAGTTGAAAAAACTTTTTTATTTAATTTCTATACAAAACTGTTACTTCCTTTGTTGGCTGGCATGATTTTTGGCGCTTTTCTCATGATCTTTGGCTGCATAGCGCAAAAAAATGTATTTTGAAGAAGACTATCAGTAACTTTGTACATAACTTAGGGCTATATCTTGGCTCCTAGGAGGGAGGACGGAATAGTCACGTTAGTGACCATGGTAATAGATCGATGAACTGCCTGTTCTTTTGTTGCTACAGTGATTGGTTCAAAAGAGCCCGTACACAATCGTGCTAACAAGTAAAGCCCCCCCCCCCTCAAAAATAAACATGGGCTTGTTCAAGATTTGAGGCTCAATTAGAGTTATACAACTTACTGGCACTATATCCCGATCAAGCATTCAGTCAACATGCTCATAATATAATTAAGGAATAAATCACCCTACGGGGTGAATCTATTAGTGAGCGGGTTGTAAATGGGCGTGTTTCAAATTCACCTGGTCTGTGTCCTTAAGGACTTTTGGCTCTAAACACTATACTGTTTTTTTTTTTTTTTTTTTTTTTTTTTTTTTTTTTTTTTTTTTTGCCTAGGAATTGTGTTTTCTTTGAAACACTAATTGTCTAAATTCTAGAAAATTGGAGGAATATCACAAGCCGGTTTATGTTAGGTAGTTTTATAGACTTATGTTGCGTATGCTGCGAAGTGACAATTTCCGTTCTTTTCAAATTTTAACTTTGCTCCATACTTAAATCAGAAAAGTTTTTTTTTGTTATTTACAATGTTTTTTACTTTTTTTTTTAATATGCAAAATAAAAAAAAATATGGCAAAAATATCTTTGACGTTCATAGGTTATGATACAAAACATTTCAGAGTAGTTTTTCTTTTGGGGCACTAAATACAGGTTTTTCATCAAAAAGATGAAAGATCTTTCTTCAGGGCACTAGTGAGTAAGTTTTTAGGGCACTAAATTTAAGTTAAATGAAATGATAATCCAAGCGACATTTTCGCAGTTAGGGCTTTACTTTCCCACTCCGTCAATGAATGGGCTTGCGTGTGTGAATTGGTCATTAGTGTTAACCTCATGCACAGGTTTGTAATTTAGGGGCAGGGGTAAAACACTGCCCCCTAATTTTCGAGATTTTCTTGTTTAAACCCTGAATTCCTCATTATCACATACGGGAAAAGTCTTTCGACTTTTTATAGCTTAAATCTATTAAAGAGCAAACGATTTTGTTGAAGTTAAGCAATGATCTAAGTCAAGAAAGTTTTCATTAAAGAGTTTTGATCCCAGTTACTTTCAAAACCCCATATTTGGATGGCAGTGATTTACTTACAGTCCCGTATGAAATTAAGCAACTAAGAAATCTTCACATTTCGATCCTTAGAAATAATGATTTGAATGAGTTACATTGGTGATCTTCAAAGGCTAAGAGAAAGAGTTCAAAGGCTCTTTATCAGGGCAATCATCCCATAATGCTGCCACCTGAAATTGGTTATTTAGAATCATTTAAGGATAGATTGCAGTCCACGAGAAACACCAATTGCAGACCAGCTAGCTGTGGGAGTAATTCATATCTTTGAATACCTTAAAAGTGAAACTTTGAAAACTGTAGACTGTCAACAAATAGATGCATCTGATAATAGTTCTCTCTTTTGTAATCTAATCGTTGAAATCAATATCAAATTCAAGGAACAAAGATAAATCCAATAGTTATTCCCCAGAACATTTCAGAGTCTTAATCTGGACTCGCTTCTTCGGTCCCTGAACTATGATTTCTTATGTGGAATCATATTAATGTTATATAAATAATGCGGAGATAGCACAATTTTTTTCAATATTTCAAACAGTTCGTGGTAACGAACTGTAGCCTAAGTAAGGAGCGACCCGGCTCAATAGTAACCGAAACTCTAAAAAAGGGAATTTTGATACCAATGGATACATCAGAAGAAACAGATTTTTATGCTGATTCCAAATATATAGGTTTCATCAAGTGGAATCTTACCCAACAAAAGTTACGGGCCTGAGAAAAGTTGCCTTAATTTTCGAAAAAAAGGGGAAACAACCCCTAAAAAGCATAGAGCTTTACTGAAAATCAAACCATCAGATTCAGCGTATCAGAGAACCTTATTATAGAGGTTTCAGGCTCCTATCTGCAAAAATGCGGAATTTTGTATTTTTTGCCAGAACAAAGATCACTTTTATTTCTTCTTTTTTTTTCAGGGGTCATTGTATCGATCCAGTAGTCCTAGAATAACGTAAGAGGGCTCATTCGGACGGAAATTAAAAGTTCTAGTGCATTTTTTAGTGACCAAATAAATTGGAGGGCAACTTGGCCCCCTCCAACGCTCTGTATTTCACGAAGTCACCCAATCAAAATTTTGAGATAGCCATTTTGTTCAGCTTAGTGGAAAATTTAATTAATATGTCGTTGAGGGTGACTTAATCCCCAACAGTTCCCGGAGAAAAGGCTGCAAGTTATAAACTTTACCCATTGTTTACATATAGTATTGGTTATTGGGAAGTATACAGGCGTTTTCAGGAGGAATTTTTCTAGTGGGGAGTCGGGGTCGGAACAGGGGTTACGGGGGTGGATCTTTCCATGAAGGATTTTTCCTTGGGGGAAGGGACATTGCCAGATTTCCCAGCATTATTTAAAAAACGATCATAAATTAAATAAAAAAACAATTTTTTTCAACTGAAAGTAAGGAGCAACATTAAAACTTGAAACGAACAGAAATTATTAGGTATATGAGGGGGTTCGCCAATTAGTCAATACCTCGCTCTTTACGCTAAAGTTTTCTTAGTACTTTCAAAAAAGCTATCTATTCTAATTAACCGGTTCAGTTAATGCTATCGGTCTAATTAACTTTGTGATTCAGGGGTTTGTGATTCGAACAAAATTCGAACTTTAGCGTAAAGAGCGAGGTATTGACTAGGGAGCGAACTCCCTAATATACATAAGTAGGGAGGGCATAATGACTCCTGGGGGTAGTGAAGTCACAGTCAGTTTATTGATCGAGTCTAATGGGGTCAATGTCCCCCTTTTTCAAGGTCGATTTATTTGTTGTTTCTAGGTGTAATGACTCCGGGGTGAAGTTTGCACATGCGCATGGACGGGAGCAATGTATTGATCGACTCGAAGAAGAAGTGGATTTCTGAGAAATTGATTACATAATTTATTCAAGGATTATTGATCGAGTCTAATGGGGCCAATGCCCCCCTTTTCAAGGGGAATTTATTTGTTGTTTCTAAGGGGAATTATTGATCCACTAACGGAATTAGAAATGACATCACTTGTTTCCTAGGAATTATACGGGACTCTAAAGAGATATAAATTCCATTTTTAAATATGGCTTCTCTGATCTTTAGGTCAGAGAGATAAATTAATATTCTATCGAAGCCTTAATAGAGTAACCAAGAACACTTTAGAGATGAAGAGATTAACGCGGGAAATGGTTTATTGCGAATTTCAAATGGGAAAGTTCAGGGATGCCAAAACAAAGGAACACGTAGAAATTACGTTTAGGGATTATTTGGGCGAAACCGTTTAAGACATTTTAGAAGATTATTTAGGCGAAACAGTTTGAGACATTTTAGAAGATGATTTGAGCGAAAAAGTTTGACACATTTTAGAAGATGATTTGGGCAAAACAGTTTGAGACATTTTAGACGATGATTTTAGAAGATGAATTAGAGGCTGATTTGGGGTAAAACTCTATCATCGTTATAATACACAAGCTCCATTTGAACATTGTTTTAAGGTCCCCTACCCCAACCCCAAAGGCCCCCGTGCGCCCCCAAAGGCCCCCGCCCCCCCCCCCCATTTTTTTAAAGTACGTTTTTTTGTGCACTTCAGACACAGAAGGGCCCCCCACATTTCAAAAGGCTTTATTATATATTTTCAGAACAAGTTCTTTACGTAATATCCTTTCTTAAACCAATTTTACAAGTTGAAGTACTCATCCTTTTCGCCCACAACTTTGCTTTATGACTTTTCGCATACCCCAACATCAAGCAATATTCTTCAAAAGGCTCTATTCTATCTTTTCAGAACAAGTTCTTTACGTAATGTCCCTCCTAAATCAATTTTACAAGTTGAAGTACCCATCTTTTCCCCCCACAACTTTACTTTACGACTTTTTGCATATCCCAACACCAAGCAATACTTTCAAAAGGCTTTATTATATTTTTTCAGAACAAGCTCTTTGCGTAATGTCCTTCCTAAACGAATTTTACAACTTAAAGTAGTCATCTTTTTCACCCACAACTTTACTTTCCAGCTTTTTGCACACCCCGACACCAAGCAATACTTTTCTAAAGGCATTATTTTATTTTTTCAGAACAAGTTCTTTACTTAATGTCCCTCCTAAACAAATTTTAGAAGTTGAAATACGCATCTTTTTCACCACAACTTTACTTTACGCCTTTTTTAATACCCCAACATCAAGCAATACTTTTCAAAAGGCTTTATTAAAACAAGTTCTTTACTTAATGTCCTTCCTAAACCAATTTTACAACTTGATGTACTCATTTTTTTCACCACAACTTTACTTTGCGACTTTTTACACACCCCAACATCAAGCAATACTTTTCAAATGGCTTTATTATTTCTTTTCAAAGCAAGTTCCTTTCTTAATATCCTTATTAAAGCAATTTTACAAATTCTAAATTTTTCCGTAGTAGATAGAAAAAGCTATACCATAGTTGTGAATATTTTCCCGGAAGGTAAAAAGTTCTACTTCAATTTTAAATTTTCTCAATGAATTGAAGGAAAGTTAAAGTTCTATTCTGAATTTTCTCAATGAAAAAGAAATTAGTTATTGATCAATTCTATTTTTCCAAATAATATAAAAATTTCCAATTCGGTTCAGATTTTTCTTTAAGGGATGAATAAACTTAAAATACTGTTCCAAATTTTTCATAGAAGATAGAAAAGTTCAAGTTCTCTACTGAATTTTACCAAAGAACAATTCAATTCTAATTTATCCTGAGAAAATGAAAATCTTCCCCTTCACTTCTTTATTTCACAAAGACATAAAGAAATTTAAAGTTCTATTCTAAATTTTTCCATAGAAGATAGAAAAAGCTATACCATAGTTGTGAATATTTTCCCAGAAGATAAAAAGTTCTACTTCAAATTTAAATTTTCTCAACGAAGTGAAGAAAAGTTCAAGTTCTATTCTGAATTTTTTCAATGAAAAAGAAATTAGTTATTGAACAATTCTATTTTTCCAAATAATATAAAAATTTTCCACTTCGGTTCAGATTTTTCTCAAAGGGATGAAAAAATTTAAAATACTGTTCCAAATTTTTCGTAGAAGATAGAAAAGTTCAAGTTCTGTTCTGAATTTTACCAAAGAGCAATTCAATTCTAATTTCTCCAGAGAAAATAAAAATCTTACACTTCAGTTTTAAGTTCACCAAGACATAAAGAAATTTAAAGTTCTATTCTAAATTTTTCAGTATTAGATAGAAAAAGCTATACCATAGGTGGGAATATTTTCCTGGAAGATAAAAAGCTCTACTTCAATTTAAAATTTTCTCAACGAAGTGGAGAAAAGTTCAAGTTCTCTTCTGAATTTTCTCAACAAAGTAAAGAAAAGTTCAAGTTCTATTCTGAATTTTCTCAATGAAAACGAAATAAGTTATTGATCAATTCTATTTTTCCATTTAATATAAAAATTTTCCACTTCAGTTCTGATCTTTCTCAAAGAGATGAAAAATTTTAAATACTGTTCCAAATTTTTCACAGAAGATAGAAAAGTTCAAGTTCACTTCTGAATTTTACCTTAAAACTAACATACTTTTACCGAATACACACAATTTTCTCTTAGAAATAATATTTTTCATCACTGATAACACGTTTTCTCTTCGAACTAGCAAGTTTTCTACCAAAGATACCAAATTTTTTCTTAGAACGAACAATTTTTTGATTGTGATAACAACTTTTACGTCAGAAGTAGCAAGTCCTGCTTAACACTAACAAATTTTCTCATTAAAGTAACAACATTTTACATACCTTTACTGAACACACACAAATTTCTCTTAGAAATAATATTTTTCGTTATTGATAACACGTTTTCTGTTCGAACTAGCAAGTTTTCTGTCAAAGATATCAAATTTTTTCTCAGAAGTAACTTTTCTTTGATTGTGATAACAAGTTTTCTGTCAGAAGTAGCAAGTTTTGATTAACACTAACAAACCTTCTCATCAAAGTAAAAACTTTTCCCTCAATACTAACAAACAACTACTTAAAACTATCTAATTTCTCTTAGAAATAATATTTTTCATCAGTGATAACACTTTTTCTGCTAGAACTAACAAGTTTTCCGTCAAAGATACAAAATTTTTCTTAGAAGTAACAATTTTTTGATTCTGATAGCAAGTTTTATATCAGAAGTAGCAAGTTTTCCTTTTAAACTAGCAAATTTTCTCTTCGAAGTGACAACTTTTTCCTCACTACTAACAAAATTTTACTTAAAACTATCAAATTTTTCTTAGAAGTAACAATTTTTTCGTTTATGATAACATGGTTACTGGCAAAGGTAGCAAGTTAACAACTTTTTCGTCTATGATAATAAGTTTTCTGTCAAAGATACCATATTTTTCTTGAAGTAACACTAACAAATTTTCTCATCGAAGTAACAATTTTTCGTCAGTGATAACAAGTTTTCTGTAAGAAGTAGCAGGTTTTCTGTAAGAAGTAGCAATTTTTCTGTAAGAAGTAGCAAGTTTTATGTCAAAGATACCAAATATTTCTTAGAAGTAACAACTTTTTAGTCTATGATAATAAGTTTTCTGTCAAAGATACCATATTTTTCTTAGAAGTAACACTAACAAATTTTCTCATCGAAGTAACAATTTTTACGACAGTGATAACAAGTTTTCCGTTAAAAGCAGCAAGTTTTCTGTCAAAAATAACAAACTTGGCTCAGAAGTAACAATTTCTTTTTTCATGATAAAAAGTTATCTGTCAGAAGTAGCAAGTTTTCCCTAACACTAAAAAATGTTCTTCTCGAAGTAGCAACTTTTACCTTAATACTAACAAACTTTCACTTAACGATATCAAATTTCTCATAGAAGCAATATTTTTCCTCAATACTAACAAACTTTTACTTAAAACTAAGTAACTGCATTCACGTTAGGTTCATTTAGGTCTATTGAGTGGGGCACACTACGCTAAATAGACATAAAACAACCTAAAGTGATTGCAGTTACTTGAAAAAAAGGATGTTAATGAAGGTTTGCTGCAGGTGCACGGGTTAATTAAAAATCAGTTGTGCTGCTATCTATACCTTAATTGAAATAGATGGTAGCACATGCTTTAGTAAAACAATATGAACCAATCTTTTTGCATGTCTCTCTCACTAGGCCCCCTGGGGAGAATCCAAGAAAGAGTTTGTTACTTACTTACTTACATTTTTTTTCATAGTTTTTTTAATGAAATTTATGTATTGTGTATTCAAGAGGTGAATTCAAAAAAGAGTTTGTTACGAACTTACAATTTTTGTCATAATTTCATAAATGAAATTTTCGTATTGTGTATCCAAGATGTGAAATCAAAAAGAGTTTGTTACTTACTTACAAATATTTCCATAATTTCTTGAATGAAATACCTATTGTGTATCCAAGAGGTGAAATCAATAAAGAGTTTGATAATTACTTACAATTTTTCCATAATTTCTTGAATGAAATATCTGTATTGTGTATCCAAGAGGTCACTTCAATTATGAGTTTGTTACTTACTTGCGATTTTTTCATAATTTCTTGAATAAAATTTCCGTTTTGTGTATCCAAGAGGTGACTTCAAGAAAGAGATTTTTACCTACTTAGAATTTTTTCCTAATTCCTTGAATGAAATATCTGTGTTGTGTATCCAAGAGGTGAATCAATAAAGAGATTTTTACTTACTGACAAATATTTTCATAATTTCTTGAATGAAATATCTGTATTGTGTATCCAAAAGGTGACTTCAAGAAAGAGATTTTACTTACTTGCGATTTTTTCACAAAATTGTTACTTCTATGAAAAATTTGGTATCTTTGGTAGAAAACTTGCTACTTTTTACAGAAAACGTATTATCACTGATGAAAAATTATTACTTCTAAGAGAAATTTGATAGTGTTAAGAAAAAGTTTGTTAGTATTAATGTAAAATTTGTTACTTTGAGGAGAAAATTTTTTAGTGTTAAGGAAAAATTGCTACTTCTAACAGAAAACTTGTTATCATAAACGAAGAAATTGTTATTTCTAAGAAAATTTTGATATCCTTGACATGGAACTTGCTACTTCTTACGGAAAACTTTTTATCATTGATGAAAAAATTGTTACTTCTAAGAGATATTTGATAGTTTTAAGTAGAAGTTTGTTAGTGTTAAGTATACTTTGTTAGTATTAAGTATAGTTTGTATATATTAAGTTAGTGTTAAGTTTGATAGTTTTAAGTAGAACTTGTTATCATAAACGAAAAAATTTTTACTTCTAAGAAAAATTTGGAATCTTTGGCAGAACACTTGCTACTTCTTACAGAAAACTTGTTATCACTGACGAAAAATTATTAATTCTAAGAAAAATTTGATAGTTATAACTAAAACTCTGTTAGTGTTAAGGAAAAAATTGTTACTTTGATCCGACAGTTTCTTATTGTTAAGGAAAACTTGCTACTTTTGACAGAAAACTTTTTATCATGAACGGAAAAAAATTATATTTCTAAGAAAAATTTGATAGTTTTAAGTAAAAATTTGTTAGCATTGAGGAAAAAGCTGTTACTTCGAAGAGAAAATTTGTTAGTGTTAAGGAAAACTTGCTACTTCTGACAGAAAGCTTGTTATCACAATCAAAAAATTGTTACTTCTAAAAAAAAGTATCTTTGAGAGAAAACTTGCTAGTTCGAACAGAAAAAGTGTTATCACTGATGAAAAATATTATTTCTAAGGGAAATTTGATAGTGTTCAGTAAAAGTATATTAGTATTAAGGTAAAAGTTGTTACTTCGAGGAGAAAATGTTTTAGTGTTAAGGAAAAATTGTTACTTCTAACAGAAAACTTGAATCATAAACGAAGAAATTGTCATTTCTAAGAAACATTTGGTCTCTTTGACAGGGAACTTGATACTTCTTACAGAAAACTTGTTATCACTGACGAAAAAATTGTTACTTCGATGAGAAAATTTGATAGTTTTAAGTAGAAGTTTGTTGGTGCTGCGGAAAAAGTTATTACTCCGAAGAAAAAATTTTTTTTAGTGATAAAGGAAACTTGATACTTCGGACAGAAAATTTGTTATCATAAAACAAAAAAGTTGTTACTTCTAAGAAAACTTTGGTCTCTGCGGTAGAAAACTTGCTACTTTTTAATAGAAAACTAATTTTTATATATCACTGATGAAAAATTGTTACTTCTAAGAAAAATTTGATAGTTTTAAGTAGAAGTTTGTTGGGATTGAGGAAAAAGCTGTTACTTCGAGAAGAATATTTTTTAGTGTTAAGGAAAACTTGATTCTTCTGACAGAAAACTTGTTATCATAAACGAAAAAGTTGTTACTTCTAAGGAAAATTTGATAGTCTTATGTAAAAGTTTGTTATTATTGAGGAAAAATATTGCTTCTATGAGAAATTTGATATCGTTAAGTGAAAGTTTGTTAGTATTAAGGTAAAAGTTGCTACTTCGAGAAGAACATTTTTTAGTGTTTAGAAAAAATTGCTACTTCTGACAGAAAACTTGAAATCATAAACGAAAAAATTGTTACTTCTAAGAAAAATGTGGCATCTTCGAGAGAAAACTTACTTCTTTTTATAGAAAACTTGTTATCAGTGTCGTAAAATTTGTTACTTCGGTGATAAAATTTTTTAGTCTTACTTCTAAGAAAAATATGGTATCTTTGACAGAAAACTTATTATCATAGTCGAAAGATTTGCTACTTCTAAGAATTATTTCGTATCTTTGACATAAAACTTTCTACTTCTTACAGAAAACTTGCTACTTCTTACCAAAAACTTGCTACTTCTTACAGAAAATTTGTTATCACTGACGAAAAGTAATTACTTCGATGAAAAATTTGTTAGTGTTACTTCAAGAAAAATATGGTATCTTTGACAGAAAACTTATTATCATAGACGAAAAAGTTATTAACTTGCTACTTTGACAGTAAACTTGTTATCATAAACGAAAAAATTGTTACTTCTAAGAAAAATTTGATAGTTTTAAGTAAAAGTTTGTTAGTATTGAGGAAAAAGTTGTTACTTCGAAGAGAAAATTTGTTAGTATGAAAGGAAAGCTAGCTACTTCTCACAGAAAACTTGCTATCAGAATAAAAAAATTGGTACTTCTAAGAAAAATGTGGTATCTTTGACAGAAAACTTGTTAGTTCTAGCAGAAAAAGTGTTATCACTGAAGAAAAATATTATTTCTAAGAGAAAGTTGATAGTTTTAAGTAGAAGTTTGTTAGTATTGAGGAAAAAGTTGTTACTTCGATGAGAAAATTTTTTAGTGTTAAGCAAAACTTGCTACTTCTGACAGAAAAGTTGCTATCATAAACGAAAAAATTGTTACTTCTAAGAAAAATTTGGTCTCTTTGACAGAAAACTTGCTAGTTCGAACAGAAAGCGTGTTATCACTGATAAAAAATATTATTTCAAAGAGAAAATTGTGTGTGTTAAGTAAACGTTTGGTAGTATTAAAGAAGAATGGTGTTACTTTGATGAGAAAATTGGTTAGTGTTAAGGAAAACTTGCTACTTTTGATAGAAAAGCTGTTATCACAATCACAAAATGTTACTTCTGAGAAAAAATTTGATATCTTTGACAGAAAACTTGTTAGTTCGAATAGAAAACTTGTTATCACTGATGAAAAATATTATTTCGTTACTTCTGAGAAAAAATTTGGTATCTTTGGTAGAAAACTTAATAGTTTTGACAGAAAAGTTGTTATCACAATCAAAAAATTGTTACTTCTGAGAAAAAATTTGATATCTTTGATAGAAAACTTGTTAGTTCTAGCTGAAAATTTGTTATCACTGATGTAAAATATTATTTCGAAGAGAAATTTGTGTGTGTTCAGTAAAAGTATGTTAGTATTAAGGAAAAATGTTGTTACTTTGAAGAGAAGATTTGTTAGTGTTAATCAAAACTTGCTACTTCTGACAGAAAAGTTGTTACCAGAACCAAAGAAAAGTTACTTCTAACAAACAAATTGGTATCTTTGACAGGAAACTTGCTAGTTCGAACAGAAAACGTGTTATCAATGACGAAAAATATTATTTCTAAGAGAAATTTGGGTGTGTTCAGTAAAGGTATGTTAGTTTTAAGGTAAAATGTTCTTACTTTAATGAGAAAATTTGTTAGTGTTAAGCAAAACTGGCTACTTCTGACATAAAAGTTGTTATCACAATCAAAAAATTGTTACTTCTAAGAAAAAATTTGGTATCTTTGGTGGAAAACTTGCTAGTTCGAACAGAAAACGTTTTATCACTGATGAAAAATATTATTTCTAAGAGAAAATTGTGTGTGTTCGGTAAAAGTATGTTAGTTTTAAGGTAAAATTCAGAAGTGAACTTGAACTTTTCTTCACTTCGTTGAGAAAATTTTAAATTGAAGTAGAGCTTTTTATCTTCCGGGAAAATATTCACAACTATGGTATAGCTTTTTCTATCTACTATGGAAAAATTTAGAATTTGTAAAATTGGTTTAGGAAGGATATTAAGAAAAGAACTTGTTCTGAAAAGTTATAATAAAGCCTTTTGAAAAGTATTGCTTGATGTTGGGGTGTGTAAAAAGTCGTAAAGTAAAGTTGTGGGTGAAAAAGATGAGTACTTCAACTTGTAAAATTGGTTTAGGAAGGACATTGCGGAAAGAATTTGTTCTGAAAAGATATAATAAAGCCTTTTTAAAAGTATTGCTTGATGTTGGGGTATGTAAAAAAGGCGTAAAGTAAAGTTGTGGGGAAAAAGATGAGTACTTCAACTTGTAAAATTGGTTTAGGAGGGACATTACGTAAAGAACTTGTTCTGAAAAGATATAATAAAGCCTTTTGAAAAGTATTGCTTGATATTGGGGTATTCAAAAAGCCTTAAATTAAAGTTGTGGGGGAAAAGATGAGTACTTCAAGTTTTCAAATTGGTTTAGGAGGGACATTACGTAAAGAACTTGTTCTGAAAAGATATAATAAAGCCTTTGAAAAGTAGTGCTTGGTGTCGGGGTATGCAAAAAGCCGTAAAGTAAAGTTGTGGTGAAAAAGATGAGTACTTTAAGTTGTAAAATTGGTTTAGGAAGGACATTACGTAAAGAACTTGTTCTGAAAAAATATAATAAAGCTTTTTGAAAGTATTGCTTGGTGTTAGGGTATGCAAAAAGTCGTAAAGTAAAGTTGTTGGTGGAAAAGATGGGTACTTCAACTTGTAAAATTGGTTTAGGAGGTACATTACGTAAAGAACTTGTTCTGAAAAGATATAATAGAGCCTTTTGAAAATTATTGCTTGATGTTGGGGTATGCAAAAAGTCGTAAAGCAAAGTTGTGGCTGAAGAGGATGAGTACTTCAACTTGTAAAATTGGTTTAAGAAAGGATATTACGTAAAGAACTTGTTCTGAAAAGATATAATAAAGCCTTTTGAAATGTGGGGGGCCCTTCTGTGTCTCAAGTGCACATAAAAAGTATTTTTAAAAAATGGGGGGCCCGGGGGGGCTTTGGGGGCGCCGGAGGCCCTTCGGGGCGTCGGGGGCCCTTTAGGGGTGCCGGGGGCCCTTTAGGGGTGCCGGGGGCCCTTTAGGGGTGCCGGGGGCCCTTTAGGGGTGCCGGGGCCCTTTGGGGGTGCCGGGGGCCCCTTGGTGGCGCCCGGGGGGTCTTTGGGGTTGGGGTAGGGGACCTTACAACACTGTTCAAATGGAACTTGTGTATTATAACGACCACAGAGTTTCACCCCAAATCATCTTCTAAATCATCTTCTAAAATCATCTTTTAAAATACCTCAAACTGTTTCGCCCAAATCATCGTCTAAAATGTCTCAAACTGTTTCGCCTAAATCATCTTCTAAAATGTCTCAAACGGTTTCGCCCAAATAATCTTTAAACGTAATTTCTGCGTGTTCCTTTGTTTTGGCATCCCTGCGCTGTATTCGAAATTCCCAATAAACCATTTCCTGCGTTAACCTCTTCATCTCTAAGGTGTTCTTGGTTACTCTATTAAGGCTTCGATTTAATATTAATTTATCTCTGTGACCTAAAGATCAGAGAAGCCATATTTAAAAATGGAATTTCTATCTCTTTAGAAGCCCGTATAATTCCTAGGAAACAAGTGATGTCATTTCTAATTCCGTTAGTGGATCAATAATTCCCCTTAGAAACAACAAATAAATTCCCCTTGAAAAGGGGGGCATTGACCCCATTAGACTCGATCAATAATCCTTGAATAAATTATGTAATCAATTTCTCAGAAATCCACTTCCCCTCGAGTCGATCAATACATTGTTCCCGTTCATGCGCATGTGCAAACTTCGCCCCGGAGTCATTACACCTAGAAACAACAAATAAATCGACCTTGAAAAAGGGGGACATTGACCCCATTAGACTCGATCAATAAACTGACTGTGACGTCACTCCCTCCGGGAGTCTTTATGCCCTCCCTACTTACGTAACAAAAGCATACGAATATAGAAATTCGTTGGGTAAGTTAATTCGTAAGTTACGTCAGAACAAAATTTCGAGAAAGCCAATTAGCCAAAAAAGGAAAATTAATATGCGAATTTCGTTTTAACTATTCATGTACGGTGAGCCAAATTCAAAGCTGCATTAATTCAAAAACGCTCAGAAATTAACTAAAAAAAAAGTTTTTTTTAACTGAAAGTAAGGAGCGACATTAAAACTTAAAATGAACAGAATTTATTCCGTATATGAAAGGGGCTGTCCCTTTACGCTAAAGTTTGACTCTGTCTCAAAACTACATTTTTTAAAACAATAAAAAAACTTTAGAGTAAAGAGTGAGGTGTTGAGGAGGGGACAGCCCCTTTCATATACGGAATAATTTCTGTTCGTTTTAATTTTTAATGTCGCTCCTAACTTGTTTTTTTAGTTTAATATAAACAAGATCAGAAGCACTGAAGTTTTGATAATGTAGAAATACCTGAACAAGATTCACAAGGATAATTGTTACTACTTCATAAATTTTCGTAAAATACACCCAAGGTTATAAATTATTGCTGTCCCTTCTACCAGGGTTGCCACAAATTTTACAGAATTGCATCCCCAAGCAGACTAAAAAAACCGTATAATCATTAGAGCTTTAAAACCAAGTTATCATAGTGTAAATCTGATCTGCGTGTGTCGAGTTATTTAAATTACAACTTACGCTCTCCCTAAAACTAAAAGAAATTTCTAATAAATAAATTTTATGTTTCTAGCGTCACCATCTAAAAATATCAATCTGACGAGAATGGTATCCACGTGGCAATTCTGTGTTCTGTCGGTATTTTTTTTAAAGCTGGAAATATATAAAGTTATGTGTAGATAAGGTACTGTTTAAGTTTTTAATAGGGTATTGAACCGATTTCAAACTGACTAAACAGCTCAAAAAAAGAACAGATGGTTTCCAGATTTTGTACTGATTGAAGGAACAAATCACTAAAATCACTCAACTGATGAAAGGCACTTTGGTTGAAGAGCAAAACTATCAATTGTCAAAGATAACTGGCTAGAAATGACTTGATGTCATTTGAATTAGCTATTTTCACTAATCTACACACAACCATGCCAAATTTTAGTAGTTGCTGGATGGCAGAAACGTCATTTGAGAGGAAGGTTCTTTGGCTGTTGTAATGAAAAAGTAGAAATAAAACTTTTTTGTTAGAAGAGAATTTTATATAAAAGTTAGCCAACTTGGAATATTCATATCCCTTAATTACAAATAAAAATAAGAGCTTTTAAGCATTTATTTTTTGTTACGGTATTTAGCTAACTTATATCAGAAATATAAAGTTATAGATTCATTATTTTATTAAAGACAGATTTGTAAGTAAATGCATGTTTTTTTGCTAGATATAAAAAATATTAATAAGTCTGGGATAAATGAGTGCGGGTATATCTCCAAATTAATCTTTAAAGTGGCTCCGAAGCTGAGGCAGTGACTAGGAACTTTCCGGCCTGTGTTCTCTGAAACCACGATGTGTTTGCGATATTTTCCATTGTTTTTTACATTCTCGACTTCATTCGTCTATTTTTAAGCTTTTTTGCCTTACCCTTCAAAAAATTAAGTACTGCACTCATACCCGTACAGGACTCCTAAAAATCGTTGGATCAACCTTAGGTCTTAGCTACTTTATAAGAAAAGAATAGAAAAGCTGTAAATTTTGTAAACTCAAATAAAATTAGAAATTTCATAAAGTGAACCCTTTTTAGTATTTTCTTGACTATAATGGCACCCATGAAGCTAAGCAAATACACGGGAATCTTATCGGGGCAGGGGACACTTTTTACCCAAACAGGAAATTCGAATAGAGTATTTTACTATTCCAAGATTTTAGAGGGATGGGTCTTAGCCTCGTCCCGAATCCATGCCTTCGTCGAATTTTCTTAGTGACTCGGTTGTATGCAGCTTGGAACTGTATTTTAAATCAGCATTTCCTATATTTTCCATGCCACCCTTCCCAAAATCTAAGAAAACATAATGGTTCTCACTAAAAAAAATTATTTCTTGTTGTCAGAATCTTAACTTGCTGTGATATGCTCAAATAATACGTATAGGTACATAGTATAATAGTCGTTTAGTATATACGTACAGGTGTAGTATATAGGCTACGTACATAGGCACACAGTCGTATAATACAACTATACTTAGTATGATGAGATACTGTAGATAAAGTTTTAAGAGAAGAACAGTGTGATTTTTGGAATGGTAGAGGATGCGTCGACCAAATCATCACTCTTAGAATAATATTGAGAAGCGCCTGAGTCACCAAATGCCTTTAGTCCGCTACGACATCTCAGTCACTACGATATGTCAGCCACTTCACTTACCTATGTAGTATTGTAAGTAAAGACGGTGGCCGCGGTGAAGATGGTAAAAGTACAATATTCAAGCCCAGTGTGTTTTTGTCACAGTTGAAAGAAGTTTTGAGGAACAGGAAGATGAACCTGAGGACCAAGATTAGAATATTGGATGCTACAATGATGACAGTGGCCAAGTATGGTTCTGAAGAAATGGAGCTCCGATAGACGGAGGAAGATTCGCTAAATAATTTCCAGAGAAATTGTTTACATGTTGTCTAGGGTACCCGACAGTCTGATCGTATCTCAAGAAGTAAGCTGTACAAAAAATGGGGTTCATTCCTGCTTTCTAGGGGGTTTAATGAAAGAAAGGTAGAGGTGGCTTGGACACGTTCTGTGGATGAAGAATGAGAGAATGCTAAAGCTCGTGCTTGTCAGCCAACTATCTAGGGCCAAACGAAAAGCAGGTCATCCCCGAATGGGACGGAAGAATTTCATAAGGAAAGATTTAAGGGAAATTGGAACCTCTTGGAAGGGTGTAAAGTGGGAGGCTTTGAATAGACTGGGATGGAGGAGATCATATGTATTTATGTGTGTCTCAGGAGGTTTGGTGCTGCAGTGAGTTATCATTAGCAATAATAGAATTCAAAATTATTCCGAAAATGGCTAAGAAGAAGAAAAATAACATTCAATTCACTGACTGGTACATACTGATACTTAGCATACACAGCTGTATCCATAAGTTGACATAGCTTACTCTCGCACCCAAACTGCGTTCAGTGAGGGTTGACTCTCAAATGTTTCAGCGGAACTTCGAAAGCCTTTGCTGCATAAAATGCCATCTAGGTTTGTAAACCTTGGTCAGCTTACACCCGTCACGATTGCCGCTTATCTTGTTCCGCATTTGAAGAAAATGTGTATCTCACCTGATGGAGTAATCTCCAAGTTAGGAGTAAACTAGCAAGAGAGATAGATTTTGCCTTAATGGCTCCCGAGTCTGTATTAGTAGATGCCAGTATCTTGCCAGTCCCTGTGATTCAGACAAAATTGAATCAAATCAGTTCTTCGGGATCACACGACGAAGGTTTAGTAGTAAATGCAGAGTATGAAACGCCAGCAGCCGAATCTATCACGACTGCTGATTTTCAGAAGGAAGTCTATAAATCCAATAAAAACATATCCACTCAACTCTCATAATAAAGAGTCTCAGAGATATCTACACGAGGTCACCACGAAATGAATGCCCGGGCATGCCACCAGTGTCCTTTCTACGAGCTTTTTTACCAAATGCCTTTAGTCCGCTACGACATAGAATAGTTAGTCCGCTCGTAAGAGTCTTTTCCAAGGCTAGTCAGTTAATCACTAAAAGGCGTAACCGGCTCTCAGGGTAAAACCATTGGCATATGGCTGCTTTTAAACAGTGAAAAATACCAAGTACTTTATTTTTCTTTGTTAGCCTAAGAAATCTCAAATCTGGTTTTTTGTGATGTTGATATATGGAATTGAAGTTTCTTTTTACTGTTTGACTTTTTACTATTCGAAGTTTGAAAAACAAAAATTGTGCAAAATACTCTTTAATTTCAAATTTCGCTATTGAACTTTAGCAAAACCAAAAGCTAATCTGAGCAAAACCTGATCTGAATTATCGATATATCGAATATCTAAAGTAAAAAATCGATAAATCGAAAAATGAAATTATCGCCCGAAACTAGTGGGGAGTAATCTTTGTTCATTTTTGTTGCCTTATCCTCGCACCTGTAATACCAGGAGTATGTATTCTTGCTTAGCATATGAGAAAGTTGCATGCGCTGGAACGTAATCCGAGCCTTATCAAGAATGTATGCAGATCAGTTTTCTGGGTTAGGGGGTTTGAACCCCTTCTCCCGGAATGTTTGTCTGAGTTGTGAAAAAGTAAAAAAATGGATATATACAAATTTTTATGCGTTTTTTAGGCTTTTTCGTGAGCCCACCTCTCGAAAGAAAATCTTCGAGTAAACCCCCCCCCCCCCCCGAAAAAAAATTCTGGGTACGGCCTTGGCTGAATCCCTTGTTTTTATTAGGTGTTTAATTAAACACCTAATAAAAACAAGGGAAAACACGGACTGCTCCCTCCTCAACTCCTTGCTCATTAGCCTAAAGTTTTTTCGTGCTTTGAAAAACTTTCTCTTTCCAATTCAATGGGTCTTGTGTTTCAGTAAATGTTCTCAAAGATTTGGACAAAAGTCAAACTTCAGAGTAAATTTTAAATATACAAAAATATTTTAAATAATTCTTACTCCCCCCGCCATAGTCTTTCTATATTTGTCTGAAGGTTCATTTACAGTTAGCGGTTTAGGTATTAAAATCTGCTCTTATAGGCATCTGCCCCAACCCCTGCCTACAAAATGACTCTCCCCTTCACGATAGCTGATACCCAATTACACATCGATAAACACAATTTTATAAAGAATAAAGTGATTCAACTTAGTTAAATCCAGTAGGCTACTGCAACCATGAGGTACTACTGCCTCTGCAACTGGGAACCATAAAGCATAGTTGTTTTGGTACTTTTAAATTGATAAGCTTCTCAGAATTTTTAATTGACTGCAAAATGATTTTGGGCAACGTCGCAGATTCGTATCATAAAATGGCAAAAAAACAACACTTGCCGATGACACAATTTTTTTTTTGTCACTTAAAAAGGAACTTTCAATTTACGTTCGAATGAGCTTTTTCCCAATTTTCTAGGCCTTCTACTTGATTTTATGCGCTTACCCGAGGCAAAAATGCAAAAAAAATAAACATACATCCACAATCTTTCATCGAGAAACAAAAATTGAAAAAAATTCACATTTGTACAGCTTGAAACCTCTACGGCAGGGTTATCTGATATGATCAATATAAAAAAGCGATCTCTGCAAAGATTGCTTACTTTTACAATCACCCCATGGAATAAAATAAAAAAAATAAACATGCATCGAAAGTCCTCGTTCCGGAAACAATATATAAATTCTACATTTTGTAGATTGGAGCTTGAAACTTCTACGGTAGGGTTCTCTTATAGGATAAACCTAAAGAAGCGACTTTCACCAAGACCGCCTGCCTTTTTAAGAGCGGTAGATTTGTGGCTTTTGGTAGGTAACAATAAACTGAATGAATTTTATATATTTAGAATCAGCATAAAATGTCAACTTTGTAGATGCGCTAATTATTATCAAAATTCCGTTTTAGTTTTGATGAATAATGGCCCGAATTGCCCCTTTCTTGCAGTTCGTTATAATGGACCCTTTCGATAAATATATTTGTCTGAACCTATTCATTTTATTCGGTTGAATTTGAATATCAAAAGAAAAGGGGCCAATTTTAAAGCTGAATTGTAAGTTTAAATTTAGTTTTCCTTTCGCTATTATGTTTTTTTTTTAAATGTCTGAAGATATAAGTGATGTCATCTCACAGGGAAGAATTAACCTGTTACGACAGTTATATTTTACATGGCCATATACCAAAATGTGGTATCCATGGAGGCAGGGTGAGTTTTGAGTACGGGTTCTTAGAAATGTGAAGATCTCGACAAAAAGCCAATTAAGGGGCTTTTGAGATTTTAGAAGTCTGTTGATCAAGGGAAGATAAATGAAACTTTCAGAAATGGAATCAAAGCCTAAAATATCCCCTTGGAAGCCATTTATAAGTTTCTATCTCTACTTCTTCTGTAGCCTATTCTAAGGCTCAGGAAACTTCAAAAAGACTGATTCTAGGCGTTTACCCCCCCCCCCCCCGGCTATTACCCCGCACCTAAAAATACCAACTGCAAAAAATACCCCCCCCCCTCGCCGCGGAAAATAAGGCTTTCCAAATTTGAGAGTTTTATTTCAGTTTTATTTTTTAATTTCCGTAGGGGGAAGGAACTTTGGTACTTGTGTATTACGCGCCACTCGCTCAAGTTTACGCTGTGTAGAATATATGGGAAATATATAATTTGGGCGCAAATATATGCGCAAAAGGAGGGGGGTGAAGTGTTTGGACAGTTTAAATTCATAAAAAAATTCTTACTAGTTATATGTACACTAAAAAACTACAAAAGAATAGCGATTTATCTGGAAATTTTGTTAACAAAAAAAAATCCAGTATAAATTAAATTTAATTTTTAATTTAAGTGTTTTTTTCTAAGTGGCAACTGTTTATTTTTTCAATGACTGTTTTTCCAAGTATTAAGTACTATTATTAGGTTAATGTAGTGTCATTTAAGTGCTTTATGATGATCGCTGATCAAAGTTTATGTTATTTTTGCCTTTCATTTGTGGTATTTTACTGTGTTCATGGCCCTATATTTGGCTTTAAAATACACTTAGGCTATCTATCTATCTATCTAATATGCAGAATAATTGTACCAAACACATTTTGCATGCAGACCGGCTATACTTTACCCCTCCCCCTAATGTGCAAATTTATAGCCCAAATTTATTTATAAAGTAACGAAGGTACTAACGAGACAACCGGTTTGTTCTCGAATTTTACACGGCGTAAACTTGAGTGAGTGGCGTATATAACACAAATACCAAAATTCCTTCCCCCTACGGAAATTAAAAAAATAAAGCTCAAATAAAATTCTCGAATTTGGAAAGCTTTATTGTCTACGGGGGCATTTTCCAGGGGGTAATTGCCGGGGGGGGGGGGTAAACGCCGGCCACCATAAAGACTAGTCTACACATGTTGTAATCTCGGGAAACAATAAATCTTTCCATATTTTCGGTTTGAGTCTGATTTTCTCTTTCTCTAGGGTTAGAAAATACTGGATTAAGATTGAATGCATTATAATTAGACATATTATTGATTAAATGTATAATAATTAAATATATTATTGATTAAGTAGATTGATCTCTTTGCCAGGAATCCTCGCCGTTTAAAATTTTCTGAGTTTCGTTTCATTATACATGCAAATTTAGTTACTTTGAGAATTTTTTTTCTAATTGTACGGAAAAATGAACTTGCTTCAAAGAAAATACATCCTAAAATATATTCCCGTGTCCCCCTCCACTTGGAAAATTTTCTGCAGGCACCCTTGTGTTTAAAGACATTAATTAAAAAAAACTTTTTCCACAAAATAAGTTTTTCAAAGAAAAGTAAAGAACTCCATTAAACAAAAAATGAGCAAAAATAAAACCGTATAATATATCAAGTATGAAAATATCACAAATCAGCATCGATAAATAAATGAAACCCAAAATAAACAGAAATTACAATAAATAACTGATTCAAACTCAAAACAAGCAGAAATTAACATAAGTTGGGCTCAAAATCCCTATGCCTTACCAATATCAAAACATAATTTGCGCTTTACTGAAAAAAAATATAAATGTTTTTTACTTTTGCAACTTTAATAAATCAAATAATATTAACATTTTGATTACTAAATATCAGTATATGTATATTAAACTAACAATGCACATTCATTTGTATTTTTTTCAGTAAAATGCAAATTATGTTCTGGTCTTGGGAAGGCATAGGGGTTTTGAGCCCAACTTATGTTAATTTCTGCTCGTTTTGAATTTGACTCAGTTATTTATTGTAATTTCTGTTATTCTGTAATTTCTGTTTTGTGGAAAATGTTTTTTAAATTAATTTCTGTTCGTTTTATATTGACATAGTCTTTTCAGGGAAAAAGAAAATAATACTTTAAACCTTTTCGTTTTTTAAGAATTTATAGTTTGGCCTGCTATTTGTATGCTGGAGAAAAATTTTCAGCAATTTTTAACAACATACACCCTTTTGAAAATCTGGACTCAAATTTAGTTTCAAACCTCCTCTAGTTGACCAGAAATAGGAAACTTGATACCATTCGCAAAAAAATCCGTTTACTTTCTTTGATAGCTTGGATGCACTTACGCTATTTTGATTTGCTTAAATTTTAAGAGCAGAAGTAGCCCCGAAAGTTTAAACATAATACCTATAGTCGTTCTTTGGATATTGCTGAGATGCCTTTTTGGGAATTAACATTAACACAGTGCATTTTGATTTAATCTTAAGGCAACTTTTAGTTTTTAAACATAAAGGCAAATGGGAGGGTGGGCGTGGGAGGGGGATTAGTTTCCCTCCAATCACTTTCGACTATTAAAAAGGTCACCAGGCCTTTCTATTTTCAATCGAATGAGCCCTTTTCGAAGTTCCTACGACAACTCCTTCGATATAAAGTGCCCTGGTCTAAACAACAACAACAAAAAAAAAATGATACATTATACCCAAATCGATCTTTACTATAAAAATGTCAAGCCTTCGAATCACTTTCGACTATTAAAAAGGGCACTAGGCCTTTCGATTTCCAATCGAATGAGCCCTTTTTGTGTTTTTACGACAACACTTTCTATAAATACCTTATATGCCCCCGGGGCATAAATTACCACCCTTACCCTAAGGGCTGTGAGGGTGTTTGTCATCCTGTAAGACCTAATTTCCAGAACTTTCAACTACGTTAAACAAAATGGGTATCTGAAAGTGTTGATTGGATGTGTTTGGGGAAAAGGTGTGCATGAGATGGGGGTTAGTTGCCCTCAAATCACTTTCGAGACTATTAAAAGGAGCCCTAACTCTTTGAAATTCTAGTTGAATGAGCCATTCTTTAAGTTTCTAAGACAAAGATTTCAATAAAAACTTATATGCTCCCAGGGAATAACTTATAACCCCTGAAGACTGTAGGGGGAGTGTTTTAATCAAAGGTATAAATTCCTGAATTTAAAAATACGTGGAACAAAATGGCTGTCTCAAAATTTTGATTGGGTGTTTTTGGGGAAATGGTGGGCATGGAAGGGGTGTTAGTTGCCTTCCAATCACTTTCGACTATTCAAAAAGGCACTAGCCATTCCAATTTCCAATCGAATGAGCCATTTTTGAAGCTTCTACGACAGCAGTTTCTATAAAAACCTTATATGCCCCAAGGGCATAACTTACAACCCTTGCTCTGAGGGCTTTGGGGGGGTTGACATCCTCAAAGACCTAATTTCCAGAACTTTCAACTACGTTGAACAAAATGGCTATCTTAAAATTTTGATTGGATATGTTTGGGGAAAAGGTGGGCTTGAGAGGGGGTTTAGTTGCCCTACAATCGCTTTTGACTATTAAGAAGGGCACTAGCCCTTTGAATTTCCAATCGAATGAGCCTTTTTTGAAGTTTCTACGACAACGCTTTCTATAAAAGAAACCTTATATGCCCCCCAGGGCATAACGTACAACCCTTGTCATGAGGGCTGTGGGGGAGTGTCCTCTTCAAAAACATAATTTCTATCTGGAAAACAGCTACACTGAACAAAATCACTATCTAAAAATTTTCATTGGATGCGTTTAGGGAAAAGGTGGGCGTGGGAGGGGTGTTAGTTGCCCTCCAATCACTTTCAACTATTAAAAAGGGCACTAGACCTTTGAATTCCAAATCGAAAGATCAGTTTTTCAACATTCTACGATATCTATTTCAATGAATATCTATTTGCCCCCAGGGCATAAATTGTGGCCGGCATCATGACGAATATGGGGGGAGTGCCCTTCTTAAAAATATAATTCCTGAACTTACAAATCCTAACCTTTAAACTGCGTTGAAGAAAATGGCTATCTCAAATTTTGAGTTGATCTGTTTTGGGATATAGTTGGTGTGGAATTGGTGTTAGTTGCCGTCCAATCATGTTCGACTATTAAAAAGAGCATTAGCCATTTCAATTTCTAATCGAATGAGCCCTTTTTGAAATTTCTACGACAACGCGTTCTATAAAAACCTTATATGCCCCCAGAGCATAACTTACAACCCTTATCATAAGGGCTGTGAGGTTGGTTGTCATCCTCTAAGACCTAATTTCCAGAACTTTCAACTACGTTAAACATAATGGATATCTCAAAATTTTGATTGGATGTGTCTGGGAAAATGGTGGGCGCGAGAGGGGCATTAGTCGCTCTCCAATCACTTTCAACTATTAAAAAAGGTACTAGCCCTTTCAATATCCAATCAAATGAGCTATCTGAAAATTTTGATTGTTTTTGATGTGTTTGGGGGAATGGTGGGCGGGAGAGGGGGATAATTTTCCTCCAATCACTTTCAACTATTAAAAAGGGCACTAGCCCTCTCAATTTCCAATTGAATAAGCCCCTTTTGAAGCATTTACGACAACTTTATCTATAAAACCTTATATGCCCCCAGGGAATAACTTACAACCTTTGCCCTGGGGGCTCTGGGGGGTTTGTCATCCTTAAATAAATAATTTCCAGAACTTTCAACTACGTTGAGCAAAATAGCAATCTATAAACTTTGATTGAATGTTTTTGGGGAAATGGTGGGCGTAAGATGGGGGTTAATTACTCTCCATTCACTTTCGACTATTAAAAAGGGCAATATCAACTTCCAATCAAATGGGCCCTCTTTGAGATTGCTACAACAACTTTCTATATAGCTCAACTATCGCTATAGCTATAGCTCAACTATCTTCCATCAAAAAGGACATAGATTCCACATCGAAGCTAGTTAAGCCTGTTGACTCAACTGCTAATCAAATCGGTGCCATTGCCCTAGTCAAAGGCAAGAAATCTAAGAAAAAAACGGCAAACTTTCCATCCCATTCCAAAATTACCACCAATGATAATTCGTCGGCTGAAGAAGGATTTCAATATTCAAATCAAGCGAATGATGAAACTTCGACCACAATGGATATTTAAATGTATACTATGCAAGATACTATACTATGCAAGATTTTACGTTTCTCACGAAATTATCCCTGTGCAACAATGTTGTTTTTAACTATTACGATGACCAAAATACTTTTCGCAACAACCACTTAGCTAGCCCTAATAGCCCTTTTAGCAGTTTAAACTTTGAATGTCTCGACACTATTGATTTTGTAAAAAATGTAAAACCTAAGCTAATGGAAGAGACAAAACTTAATATAATCTGCTTTAACATCAGAAGCATAAGAGATAAGTGGACTAATTTTAAAGATTTGATTTTAATTAACGGTTACTGCCCTTTCGACGTAATTGGAATAACGGAGACGTGGCTTTCAGAAATTGATGATACTAATGAATTTTCCCTCCCTGGCTTTTTAGCTATTCATATTGAAAGATAATTAACCATGTCCTCTGGTGGCATTTCTCTTTACATCCGGTCAAGTCTAAAATTCACCAGGCTATTACACTGTGAATCCTTATTCTCGCAACCTATAAATAACAGATGCATTTATTCAATAATTGTTGATATAAGTGTTGACGACAATTCTTTTATTTTTTCTTTGTTTTATAAACCACCCTCATTTCCAACACATTTCTTTTGTAATCTTTTTGATTACTGTTCTAGTTTTATTAATTTACCACAAAGGAATTCAATAGTTTAGGGGAACTTTAATTGTAATTTTACAAAAATTAGCAGTAATAATTATCATGATGCCTTCTGTGAAATATTTACCCTCATCGGTCGTCCTTACAGAATCCTTTTTCGTAATAGAGTTAATCCTCAGAGGTCTACCGCTACTGTCCTTGAAGAAAAATTTGTATCCAATTCACTGGGACACCACCTGTCCTCCAAAGTAATATTCTCTGACCTGTCAGACCACTTTCCAATCTATCTCTCCCTACCCTTTCAACCAACTACTGAACACCCTAGAACTAATAACCCTTCGTCTAATAGAATATATAATCTTGTGAATATGAACCGGTTCACGGATCGTTTGAAATCACTTGACTGGTCAAAGGTTTTGAATTGTCAGGATGTTAATTCAGCCACAAATGGTTTTACACAGGGAGTGAGTGATCTTGTAAGTTCAACCTTTCTAGTTTGTAAATCAAACCGAAAAACTACCTATATACACCCCTGGATCTACAATAGCCTGATAATCTCTTCATACTGTAAAAATGACCTATATAAGTTAGCTTACAAAACCAGTAGCGTTATTGACCTAACTAATTATAAAAATTATAAAAACTTATATACCAAACTCTCCGTGAAGCAAAAAAAAATTATTATTATTCAAAAATCACTCACTGCAAAGGGAACTTGCAAAAAATTTGGTCAACAATAAATGAAATTATTTCAAAAAAAGGAATTCAAGATCTATACCTATTAACCTTAAGGACATCAGTGGCAAATTAATTGACCCAATTTCAGTACCGGATGCTTTTAATAATTATTTCACCAATATTCCAAATGCTAACTTTTGTTCCCCCTCCGAGTCAGTACACCCTAGCAAAAATCCCAGATCCATATTTTTCTCTCCAACTGATAGTAATGAGGTGCTTCAAGTTATTATTTGAAAAAAACTACGTTTTCTAAAGAGTTAAAGAGGCTGAGTTACAAGGTCGAACCTTAAAACGTACAGGGATTAGGAGGCGCAGTTGGGGGGCTGCCGCCCCCCAAACCCCCGTTTTCGCAGCCTTTAAATAAAAAAAAAAGTTTTTTAAACTGAAAGTAAGGAGCGACATTAAATCTTAAAACGAACAGAAATTATTCCGTATATAAAGGGGCTGTGCCCTCCTCAACGCCTCGCTCTTTACGCTAAAGTTTTTATTTTTTTAAAAAAGAGTTGTTATAAAGTCAAAATTTAGCGTAAAGAGCGAGGCGGTGAGGAGGGCACAGCCCCTTTCATATACGGAATAATTTCTGTTCGTTTTAAGATTTAATGTCGCTCCTTACTTTCAGTTTAAAGAACTTTTTTTTTAATTTAAAGGCGGCGAAAGCGGGGGTTTGGTGGGCGGCAGCCCCCAACTTTGCCTCCTAATCCCTGTACGTTTTAAGGTTCGACCTTGTAACTCAGCCTCCTTAACTCTTTAGAAAACGTAGTTTTTTTCACATAATTTCTGCACGTTTTTGTACAGTTTATTACTTATTATTGCTTGACTAACTGTTAGCTGATCGTGTCAGGAGTTAAAGTGGGGGGGCGGCCCCCCCCCAAACCCCCCGCTCTTGAACATTCTTGTGTTAAGGCTTTTAATTCCTGAATACTCAAATGACGTCGTACAGGGTGCCTCCTAATCCCTGTACGTTTTAAGGTTCGAAATTGTGACTCAGCCTCTTTAACAGCCCCCCAACTGTGCCTCCTAATCCCTGTACGTTTTAAGGGTCGACCTTGTAACTTAGCCTTTTTAACTCTTTAGAAAACGTAATTTTTTTCAAATAATTTAAAAAAGAAACTGAGTTTCTTTTTTAAACTTTACATTCAGTATATAAAAAAGTTCCTCTGACGGTGAATCGAACCCGGGTCTTCCGCCTCACAGTCAGGAGTATCGACCGCTGTACTAAAGAGACACAATTTTAATTGTTTTTAGTAAGTGGAATCTATTTTTGACGCAAGCAAATACCCACAAAACTTGATATTTGGTTTTTTGAAAACAGGGAAGGAGTGATCAGATTGACTGAAATTTCGAGGATAAGCTCCCAGGCCCCATGAAAACTTATCCTCTAAATTTCAGTCCGATCAAACAACGTTTAAGGGGGCTGTGGTTGGAAAAATTAACATGGGCTCTTATAGGAAAACGAGGTTTTTCGTAAATGTAAATTCGGGGGATAATTTTTTTGGTCCGAAAATATCAAAAGGCCCTAACAGGTCGAATTCTGCTTCGAATGAGTCCTCATTCACCCGGATCAGTTGCCAACTAGTCATTCACCCCGGGCCCTAGTAAAGCTTAACCTCTAAATTTCAACCCAATCGGACAACGTTAAAGGGGGGCTGTGGTCGGAGGGTCGAAAATTCCGGCCCACTTTTACCCATGAAGATAAAGTCGGAGGGGGTGAAATTTTGCACGTTTCTTAGTTTGAGCTTGGGCTACAAAATGCGATTTCCGCTGTCTCTCTGCGACCGCTAGGACCGGAAATCGCTTAACATTGTGGTGGGTCGCCTCTTTATAGAGGCACAAGTGTGCCTCCTTGATCGAATCTCTCACTAATAGTAGTACACCTGACTTCCTTGGGATAAGTAATAAGCTTCTTAGAACTGTATCTTCCTATTTTTGTGAACCAATTGTGCATATAGCAAACCTGTCTATGATCAATGGAGTCTTCCCAGAAATATTTAAATCAGCAATTGTTATCCCGATTCATAAAAAAGGCGATCCGTCTGAGATAAGTATTTATCTTCCAATCTCACTTCTCCCAGTTGTATCCAAAGTGCTTGAGAGAATTATCTTCTGACGTCTTTCTTCCTTTTTATTTGGGATTAATCCTTCAGATTCGTTGATTTCTTCTCATCAATATGGCTTCTGTTCCAAATTTTCAACTGCTCATGCACTAATTGACGCCACACAGTTTATCCGTTCCCAACTTGACCTTAAAAATACTGTAATTGGCTTATTTCTGGATTTTTCTAAGGCCTTGGACATGGTTGATCACAGTGTTTTATTAAGTAAACTTAAGAACATAGGGATTCGTGGAATTCCTTTCTCATGGTTTGGCTCCTATCTCTCTTGTAGAGTAGAGAGTGTGAGTCTGGGTGGCATGACCTTGCATCCCCTACCTGTCCGAAGGGGCGTTCTACAGGGCTCTGTTCTCGGTCCAATTCTGTTTCTACTTTATATGAATGATTTGGCTACAGGCCTGGGTCCATCAGTGCACCCAGTACTTTTTGCTGACGAGAGCAATTTGTTCGTCACCGACTCTAATGTACCATCCGTCGTCACCTCCACTCAAACCCTTCTGAATAGAGGACAAGACTGGTCTCTCGTTATCTGTATGGCCATTAATAGCAATAAAAGCCAGGTTGTATTATTTTGAATCCCTTGCAAAATAAGGAAGCTCAGCAAGCATTTGACCTAAAATATGTCACCAATGTCCTCCTGCAGGTCGAAATTGCCAAGTTTCATGGTGTCCACAAAGACTACTCCCTATCATTGGCAACTCATGTATCCTACATCAGAGCCATAATTTTGCGACAGGTAAATATGATTAATCGTGTGAATAATTTTCTTCTCCGTGATATCCTTGGCAGCCTTTATTACTTTTTTATTTACCCATATATCTCATAGTGCGGATCTGTTTGGGGCAACACTTATCCTTCAGTCACCAATAAATTAAAAACTGCCCAATACCGTGCCATCAAAGCAGTTTTTCGGCTGCCCCGACTATATCCCACTCAGGACTTGTTCTCCGATTTTGGTATTATTCCTTTTGAACAAATTGAATCAAATTTATCCCTTACACACTCCGCTTACCATAAAAACCTTCCTCCACAATTGTTATCTTATTTTAATTGCAATAATTCTGAAGGCCTATGTCTCCGTTCATCCAACCGTTCCTTTATTGTCCCCAAGTGTGTCTCTAACTCCGCCCAGCGATCCCCCATCTATATATCTATTCTTCAATGGAATATGATACCCTCCAGTATCGAGCTATCCACAAGTTTTCGCACGCTGTATAACAATGTTACTAAACTTTGATATTATAAATCTCTAAATTTTTAATCAATTTGCTTTAATTTACCCGTGTTTTCTCTCTTTTTCTGTTTTTTCTTTTCTTTTCTCTCTTGTTCATTTTCAATTTTTTGTTGTTATGGTCCTCAACAAGTTCGCTTCCAGGATCCATATTATTATTGGTGTTATGTTTCTTGTTTTTATTTCAATAAATTGAATTGAATATAAACCTTATATGCCTCCAGGGCATAACTTACAACCCTTGCACTGAGGGCTCTGATGGGGTTATCATCCTAAAAGACCTAATTTCCAGAAATTTCAACTACGTTGAACAAAAGGATATCTCAAAATTTTGACTGGATGTGTTTGGGGAAATTGTGGGCGTGGAAGGGGTGTTAGTTGCCTTCCAATCACTTTCGACTATTAAAAAGGGCACTAGCCATTTCAATTTTCAATCGAATGAGCCCTTTTTTAAGTTTCTACTACAATGTGTTCTATAGAAACCTTATATACCCCCAAGGCATAACTTTCACCCCTTGCCCTGAGGGCTTTGGAGGGGGGGGGGTGTCATCCTCAAAGACCTAATTTCCAGAACTTTCAACTACGTTGAACAAAACGGCTATCCTAAAATTTTGATTGGATGTGTTTGGGGAAAAGCTGGGCAAGAGAGGGGGGGGGGTTAGTTGCCCTCCAATCACTTTTGACTATTAAAAGGGCACTGACCCTTTGAATTTTCAATCAAATGAGCCTTTTTTGAAGTTTCTACGACAACGCTTTCTATAAAAACCTTATATACCCCCAGGGCATAACTTAGAGCCCTTGCCCTGAGGGTGTGGGGGAGTTTCCTCCTCAAAAACATACTTTCTATCTGGAAATCAGCTACGCTGAACAAAATAGATATCTCAAAATTTTGATTGGATGTGTTTGGGGAAAAGGTGGGCGTGAGAGGGGTGTTAGTTGCCCTCAAATCACTTTAGGGAGGGTTGGCGTGGGAGGGTGGGTGTGGGAGGGCGGGAGTGGAAGGGGGATTAGTTTCCCTCAAACCACTTTCGACTATTAAAAAGGGCATCAGCCCTTTCTATTTTCAATCGAATGAGCCCTTTTCAAAGTTTCCACGACAACTTTTTCGATACGAAGTGCCCTGGTCTAAACAACAACAACAACAAAAAATAATATATAATACACACATTGATCTGTACTATAAAAATGTCAAACCTTCCAATCATTTTCGACTATTGAAAAGGGCATTAGATATTTCGATTTCCAATTGAATGAGCCCTTTTGGAAATGGCAACGCTTTCTATAAACACCTTATATGCACCCAGGGCATGAATTACAACCCTTACCCTAAGGTCTGTTAGGGTGGCTGTCATCCTCTAAGACCGAATTTCCAGAACTTTCAACTACGTTAAACAACATGGCTATCTCAAAACTTTTGATTGGATGTTTTTGGGGAAATGGCGGGCGTGAGAGGGGTGTCAGTCGCCTTCCAATCACTTTCGACTATTAAAAAGGGCACAAGCCACTCCAATTTCCAATTAAATGGCCCCTTTTTGAAGTTTTTACAACAACTTCTTCGATACGAAGTGCCCTGCTCTAAAGGAAAAAAAAATAATAAATAATACATTGTGCCAACATCGTTCTTGTATGCCCCTAGGGCATAACTTAAAACCCTTGCCCTGAGGGTTGTGGGGGAGTGTCCTCTTCTTTACTTAGTCCCTGTTTCTTGTCTCGTTCTCGAGTGTCCCCGTTATTTACTTAGGCAGCGCGATCGTGCTGCCTATGATTTACACAACAACTTTCTATATAAACCTTATATGCCCCCAGGGCGTAACTTACAACCCTTGCACTGAGAGTTCTGAGGGGGTTATCATCCTAAAAGACATAATTTCCAGAAAGTTCAACTATTTTGAACAGAATGGATATCTCAAAATTTTGATTGGATGTGTTTTGGAAAATGTTTGGCGTGAGAGGGGTGTTAGTCGCTATCCAATTCACTTTCAACTATTAAAAAAGGCACTAGCCCTTTCAATTTCCAATTGAATGAGCCCTTTTGAAGTTTCTACGACAACGCTTTCAATAAAAAGTTTCTATGCCCCAGAGCATAACTTACAACCCTTACCCTGAGGGCTGTGGGGGAGTGTCCTCCTCAAAATCATATATTCTATGTGGAAATCAACTACGCTGAACAAAATGGCTATCTAAAATTTTGATTGGATGTGTTTGGGGGAATGATGGGCGTGGGGGGGAGGCTAGTTGCCCTCCAATCACTTTCGACTATTAAAAAGGCAACTAAACCTTTGAATTTCCAATCGAATGAGTCCTTTTTCAAATTTCTACGACAAAGATTTCAATAAAAACTTATTTGCCCTCAGGGCATAACTTATAACCCTTGCCCTGAAGACTGTGGGGGGGAGTGCCCTGCTCAAAGATATAATTTCCTGAACTTTAAACTGCATGGAGCAAAAGGGCTATCTCAAAATTTTGATTGGATGAATTTGGGGAAAGGGTGGGCGTGGAAGGGGTGTTAGTTACCGTCTAACTCAGTTCGACTATTAAAAAGGGTACTTGACATTTTAATTCTCAGTCTAATGAGCCCAATTTGAAGTTTCTACGATAAAGCTTTTTACAAACACCTTGAATGCCCGAAGAACATAACTTACAACCCTTGCTCTGAGGGCTGTGGGGAGGTTATCATCCTCAAAGACATAATTTCCATAATTTTCGACTCCTTTGGACAAAAAGGATAATTCTTAAAATTTTGATTGGATGTGTTTGGGGAAAAGGTGGGGATGAGAGGGGGTTTAGTTGCCCTCCAATCACTTTTGACTATTAAAATAAACACTAGCCCTTTGAATTTCCAATTAAATGAGCCTTTTTTGAAGTTTCTACGACAACCATTTCAATAAAAACCTTATATGCCCCCAGGGCATAACTTACAACCCTTGCCCTGAGGGCTGTGGGGGAGTATCCTCCTCAAAAACATAATTTCTATTTGGAAATCAACTACGCTGAACAAAATGGCTATCTCAAAATTTTGATTGGATGTGTTTCGGGAAATGGTGGGCGTGGAAGGGTGTTAGTTGCTTTCCAATCGCTTTCGACTATTAAAAAGGACACAAGCCACTACGATTTCCAATTGAATGAGCCCTTTTCGCAGTTTCTCCGACAACTTCTTCGATATGAAGTGCCCTGGTCTAAAGGAAAAAAAATAATACATTGTGCCAACATCGTTCTTATACGCCCCCAGGGCATAACTTAAAACCCTTGCCCTGAGGGTTTTAAGGGAGTGACCTCCTCAAAAACATAATTTCTATCTGGAAATCAACTACGCTGAACAAATTGGCTATCTCAAAACTTTTATTGGATGGGTTTGGGGATATGGTGGGCGTGGAAGGGGTGTTAGTTGCCTTCCAATCACTTTCGACTATTAAAAAGGGCACTAGCCATTTCAATTTCCAATCGAATGAATCCTTTTTGAAGTTTCTACGACAACGTGTTCTTTTAAAACTTTATATACACCAACGGCATAGCTTACAATCTTTGCCCTGAGGACTTTAGAAGAGTGTCCTCCTCAAAAACATGATTTCTATCTGGAAATCATCTATGCTGAACAAAATGGATATATAAAAATTTTGATTGGATTTTTTTGAGGGAATGATGGGCGTGGGGGGGGCTAGCTTCCCTCCAATCCCTTTCGACTATTAAAAAGGGCACTAGCCCTTTGAATTTCCAATTAAATGAGCCTTTTTTGAAGTTTCTACGACAACGCTTTCTATAAAAACCTTATCTGCCCCCAGGGCATAACTTACAACCCTTGCCCTGAAGGCAGTGGCGGAGTGTCCTCCTCAAAACATAATTCCTATCTGGAAATAAACTACGCTGAACAAAATGGCTATCCCAAAATTTTGATTGGATGTGTTTCGGGAAATGGCGGGGTTGGAAAGGATGTTAGTTGCCTTCCAATCACTTTCGACTATTAAAAAGGGCACAAGCTACTCCCATTTCCAATTGAATGAGCCCTTTTCGAAGTTTCTACGACAACTTCTTCGATACAAAGTGCCCTGGTCTAAACGAAAAACTTATAAATTATACAATGTGCCAACATTATATGCCCCCAGGGCAAAACTTAAAGCCCTTGCCTAAGGGTTGTGGGGGAGTGACGTCCTCGAAAACATATTTTCTATCTGGAAATCAACTACGCTGAACAAAATGGCTATCTCAAAATGTTGATTGGATGTGTTTGGGGGAATGATGGGTGTGGGGGCCTAGTTGCCCTCCATTCACTTTTGACTATTAAAAAGGGCACTAGCCACTCCAATTTCCAATCGAATGAGCCCTTTTCGAAGTTTCTACGACAACTCCTTTGATACGAAGTGTTCTGGTCTAAGACCATGAAAAAATAGTAATAATAATACATTGCGTCAACATCGTTCTTTACTTAGGCAGCGCGCTATTGCGCTGCCTATGATAACGAGAAGCTAATCAGGCAATGAAGTTGTACTAAAATTACAGTTGCTAATACAGTATACGAAGAAGAGGTTTTCAATTGGCTGATATCTGAAGACTGGGTTTCAAAGACGGCAAGGATCAGTAATCCTGCTTGTCTGACCATAACTGACCAGGGTTGCCACTCAGCTGGTTTTTTTGGTGCCACTTTGGTTAGCAAAATAGTGTCAATTTTGTATAAAAAGTGTCATTTTCCAAAAATTTGCCGCTCGCGACGCTTCGCGTCGCTCTCGCTCATATCAACAAGCTTTTCAAATTTAAAATATTGGCCAATCCACTTGAGATCTCCCCCCCCCCCCGCGTGGTTTCCCATGTCCATGAAATGTCGGATCTAATGCCATCTATCAACTATAAAAAAGAAATTTTGATTTTACTTATTCGGTGCTGATTTACGGCTTTGTGCAGCACTTCCACTCTTGTCAGCCTTTCAGCCCCCCTCCTAAAAACCCGCTAAAACGCAAATGATGCTTACTGTGTAAAATGGGAACTCGTTCCACAGAGTACTTTCTTCTTTTTTTTCTGAGAAGTTTTTGTTGATAGCGTGAAAAAGGAACGGAAAAAGTCAAGAGGAAAAACCTTCAGTTTTTTTTTTGAGAAACAGAAAAAAGAGACAGCAATACTCGTCTACATTGAAAGTTTTTCATCCTTTCTTCATAAAATGGATTACCTGGATTATTACAGTGCATTCAGGCGCTTGAAAATTTTCTTTTCTCCGAAAATGCCGAAGAGATTGCCACGGAAATAGATCGTAGCTATTGAGGACCCTAAGATAAACACAACTAATAGTTGTTCAGACACTAACTTTTTCAAATAATTTATTTGGCAAAAACTAGTGGAAAAACAATAAAACAGCTATATCATCTAATCTGTTTATCACAACCTGAATAGAATAAGTTTCACGAGAACTCTCGCAACTCCCAGTAAATTTTTCTATAAGATGTCTCCAAAGACAAGGGCATAGGAACAGTCAACTAGCATTTTAAGTACGTATCAATATGAAAGCACCTTTATAATAAAACAAGAGCATTTAGAGTATCAGCGTGAAAGCACATTCACAATCAAAAATTAGTGGGAATAAAATAACTAAAATGAGGAAGTGCGTCCAAATTCAATTTATCTAATGATGTAACATAAATTTAAGTAAGAAAAAAAAAGTGAAATTAGATTGTGATATTGCTAATGATTGCATAGGATTTAAGATAATGGAAGTTTTGGTATCAATTTCGTTTTTAGTATGAGGGTTATGTATGACTTTTCATTTGTCCATTGCCAAGAGTTCAAAGAAAAAATATGAAAAATATGAACGGAAATGTTAGAGCGCATCACTGGTTCAGTCACTGGTCATTTTGCGTTGAGCTTAGTGGATGTTTTTGCGTTGCTGAGTCGTTGTGTGATTTCACCAGTAAGATTTTCAGTCACTGGGCTTCAAGAGCTCCAGTCACGTAAATCAATGAAAAGACGCGTAAAGTTAAGCACTCACTGGCCCAGTGACTGGTTAACATAGTGGCGCAAAAATACACTCTTAGCTTTGCTTGCTCTTTTCTTCTTTGAATTGAAGTCAACCCTCAATTAACAGAACATAAAAATTGAATTCAATAAGTGTAAACCGCTTGACTGACTTATCGTCTATGATCCTACAAATTATTGCAACAACACAAAATAGTTGAACTAAACAGCTGAAAAAAATTGAAGGCTTCTACAACACATTTCAGTTAAATGTCTGTCTCTGTCCTCTTCATAACCAAGTATTTTATATCGAAAATCACTGGGTGATCTTCGCTTATCAGTGGTAAGAATATGAATATAAAAATTCCTCACACACAGATAGATTACAAACACGTTTACGTTTTTCACCACAGAGAAAGATTATTGCACAGGGTTGCCACCGTCAGTAGGAGTTTACTAGATCTAGTACAAAAATAATCTGGTAAATTTAGAGGATCTAGTAAATTTCCCGAAATCTAGTTAAAAGTCAAGATCTGTAGTTAACAAAACTTTTGTTATTTTCCATGAATTCAGGGAAACAAAATTAGGGTCCCTTCATTAAAAAATCTGATTTCAATTACGTTAGATATTATGGCTACTATTACTCTCATTTTTGCGATTTCGCGTCAACCTTAGCGTTTAAAAATCTACGTTTCTCTCGGCTCTTCTTGATACTCGCTTTGAAAGGCAAACTATTTAAAACCAGGACTGGCATGCCGGCTTAATTTGTTTTCAGATAATTTTCCCAGACTCTCATAACAGCTGTCACGTTTGTTAGTTAGCCTTGTCCCTTTTTAAAGGCGCTGCTGGAAAAGAACTTTTTCCATACTTGCCCAAATTCTTTCTGACTCTGTGCAGCTTGCCCCATTCAAGTGCTGAAGCAGAGATACAGTTCTTGATTTTGTCGGAATAGGCTAAAAACCAGAATAGGCTAAATGTCTCAAGTGTTTCGTCCCTTATGAAAACGAAGCAACTTGCTCTCAGGTTGTCAGGTGGAGTACATGACTGGGTGACCCCCAGCAATTTGACTCGGACTATCAAGAAATGAAAACAAGTAGACCCTTTCAGTCAAAATTCGACACTAGTGGATACTTTAGATTTGGATATGGCCAAGGATGGTTAAAGCCTTTTAAGTGTGGCTTTTTTTTTAAATTTGACTACATATTTTTCTTCTTACTTTTCAATTTGTATAATTTGCCTGACCTGAAGAATATTTACACAATGTTATTTTTTTCAAACTAATTATAGTATGTTACATAAGTTTTCTTTTTATTGGCAGCCCTAGTCCAATTTTAGGTGCACTTTTTAATTTACATTTTTTTACAACTAAACCGGTAGCCGACTACATCATTTCCGTTTTGAAGTGACATAGATTGTATTGGTTTTTGATTCCCTTGAATATAAACGAGAGAGAAACCAGAAAAAAATCAGTTAAAAAAAAAAATCCTAAATTAATTGCTTGAAAATTTGCCAGAAATCTTTGTAAGCAGCTTATCCCTTATTTAAAGACCAGCCCAATTAGTGTTTTAAAAGTGGAAAATTTCCTCTAAAAAATGCAAATTTGAAGGGTTTAGATTTAAAACCTAAAAACGGAAACTGAGGGACAAATTTAAAAAGCTGTCAGTTTCAAACACACCTCATATTCTAAGCACTTCATCGTCTGAATTGCTTCGTGAATATGAGTTGTAGCAGTTTTTCTTCGTTGATTGTTTTTTAATTTTTCAATATATCTGAATTTTATGACCTGAAGACCATTGATAAATTTAAAGCCGGGCTTCATCAGCAGGATTTCCAGAATCTAAGATTCCAGACATTTGTTTGCCGTCTTGGATAAACCGCATCTGGAATATGAAGCCTATCCAGTAGTACATCCAAATAAAAAAAAAGGGTTTTTGAACTTATAGGTTTCTGGAATTTTCAATCATAATATGAGCACAAAAGAAAAGAGGAAAAGAGAAAAAAAAGAAGAAAAAAGGAAAAGAGATTGTTGACATTCTACTGATTGTCCCCTTATAGTAAACATCGATGCTTGATGGTGCGCGTGCGGCGGTAGCCGCACGCACAAAAAATTTTTTTTGAGCATTTAGTATAAACAGAATCGATTTAGTAAACTTTTTCTCTCAGATTTAGTAAATTCTTCCAGGCCAGGGTGGCAACCCTATTCTTGCATCCAATAATTGCCAAGCGCGAAGTTAAGATAAGAATCTTAACTGACAGAAAAGGGATATCGATGCATATCTACATTGACAGTTTTCCTTCCAGTTTTTTGTCCGAAAAAATTCTCTTTTTGTAAAATAGTGCTACTTAGGAAAAAAAAGTGCCACTTTTGCTAAAAAGTGTCCTAATAGTGTCAGGTGTCCCGAAAAGTGCCATTTTAAAAAAAGGTGTCAAAAGTGACACTAAAGTGTCACAGGTGGCAACCCTGTAACTGACTTGATATCTTTTTTTCCTTTTTTTAATTTATGAATGATATGAAGAATATTCACCATTCAAGATGCTGACCTCAAATCAAATTATCATAGGCAGCGCGCTAGCGCTGCCTAAATAAAGAACAATGTGGGCACAATGTGTTTTTTTTTTCTTCAGCCGGGCACTTCGTATCGAGGTAATTGTCGTAGAAACTTCGAAAAGGGCTCATTCGATTGGAAATTGGAGTGGCTAGTGCCCTTTTTAATAGCCAAATTTTGAGATAGCCATTTTGTTCAGCGTAGTTGATTTCCATATAGAAAATATGTTTTTGAGGAGGATACTCCCCCACGACCCTCGGGGCAAGGGTTTTAAGTTATGCCTTGAGGGCATATAAGAACGATGTTGGCGCGGTGCTCTTTGTATTATTTTTTTCCCTTTAGAGAAAGGCACTTCATATTGAAGGGGTTGTCGCAAAAAATTCGAAAGGATATTATTCGATTGGACATTGAGAGTTCTAATGCCCTTTTTAATAGTTGAAAGTGATTGGAGGGCAACTAGCCTCCCCCCCCACCCCAATCATTCTGCCAAACAGATCCAATAAAAATTTTGAGATAGGCATTTTGTTCAGCGTAGTTGATTTCCAGATAGAAAATATATTTTTGAGGAGGACGCTCCCCCACAACCCTCAGGGCAAGGGTTTTAAGTTATGCCCTGGGGCCATATAAGGTTTTTATAGAAAGCCTTGTCGTAAAAACTTCAAAACAGGCTCATTCGATTGGAAATTCGAAGGTCTAGTACCCTTTTTAATAGTCGAAAGTGATTGGAGGGCAACTGCCCCCCCCACGCCCATCATTCCCCCAAACACATCCAATGTGAGTTTTGAGATAACCATTTTGTTCAGCGTAGTTGATTTTCAGATAGAAAATATGTTTTTGAGGAGGACTCTCTCCCACAACCCTCGGGCAACGGTTTTAAGTTATGCCCTGAGGGCAAATAAAAATGATGCTGGCACAATGTACTATTTTTTTTTGCTTTAGAGCTGGGCACTTCATATGGAAGGGGCGTCGTAGAAACTTCAAAAGGGGCTCATTCGGTTGGAAATTGAGAGTTCTAGTGCCATTTTTAATAGTCGAAAGTGATTGGAGGGCAACTAGCCCCCTCCATGCCCATCATTCCCCCAAACACATCCAATCAAAATTTTGAGATAGCCATTTTGTTCAGCGTAGTTGATTTCCAGATAGAAAATATGTTTTTGAGGAGGACACTACCCCACTACCCTCAGGGCAAGGGTTTTAGCAGTAGAGAGGGAGGTGCTACTCGTGTCACGCACCCCTGCTGCCACCTACAACTTTTCTTACATAATTTATGTCTGTTTGTTGTTAGTGAGAATGAAAAAACAGGAACTTTCTCACATTTATGTCTGTTTTCTTGGATGGTTATGTGTGTTGGTCAATTTATTTGATGTTTTTCACGGATGTCAACAGCAGTTCATATCTGTTTTATGGCTTTTGTCAGTGAGAATGGAAAAACAGGAACTTTCTCACTTTCATGGATTATTGAGTCATTAATCAAATTGTTTCCGGGCAAGGTTAATTAATGTCTGACAGATGACGTCAAGTTAATTAATGTCTTTGATGTATTTCCAAAGAGAATGTTTCCGAGGCAAAGTTTAGATCACACATGACAGATGATGTCATGATTGACATGAAAGGGGAATTAATTTGTTGTTTCTAAAGAGAATTGATTTGACACGAAAGGGAATTAATTTGTTGTTTCTAAAGAGAACTGTCTCCGAGCGAATATTTAGATCTTATCGATGAATTGTTTTAGCGCGGGAATCAGGTTTCATAGTAATTTGAAATGTGTCAGCGCAGAGATGCCAAACAAAAGGAACACGCTGAAATTACGTTTAGGGATTATTTGGGCGAAGCCGTCTTAGCCATTTTATGGAGTTATTTTGGCGAAACAGTTAGAGACATTTTAAAAGATGATTTAAAAGATGATTTTAGAAGGGAATTTAAGGGTGAAACTCTGTGGTCGTTATAATACACAAGTTGTATTTTAACAGCGTCGTGAGGTCCCCTACCCCAACCCCAAAGGGTTCCGATCCCCCTACCCCAACCCCAAAGGGTTCCAATCCCCCTACCCCAACCCCGAAGGAAGCCCCCGGTACTCAAAGGTCCCCCAAGCTCCCAAAGGGCCCCCAGACCCCCAAAGGCCCTCCCCGGCCCCCAAAGGCCCACCGGGCTCCCAAAAGACCACTGGGCTCCCAAAGGGCCCCCCAGACCCCCAAAGGCCCTCACCCGGTCCCCAAAGGGCCACCCGGCCCTAAAGGGCCCCCCAAGACCCCCAAAGGACCCCCGGCGCCCCAAAGGCCCCTGAGCCCCCATTTTTTAATACTTTTTTATGGCTTTATTATATCATTTCAGAACAAGTTATTTTCTTAATGTCCCTTCTAAACCCATTTTACAAGTTGAAGTACCCGTACTTTTCACCCACAACTTTACTTTACAGCTTTTTGAATGCCCCAACACCAAGCAATACTTTTCAAAAGGCATTTCAGAACAAGTTATTTTCTTAATGTCCCTTCTAAACCTATTTTCCAACTTGAAGTACTTATCTTTTTCACACACAACTTTACTTTACAGCTCTTGAAGGCCACAACACCAAGCAATACTTTTCACTGCATTTCACAACAAGTTCTTTTTTTAATGTCCCTCCTAAACCCATTTTACAAGTTGAAGTACCCGTACTTTTCACCCACAACTTTACTTTACAGCTTTTTGAATGCCCCAACACCAAGCAATACTTTTCAAAGGGCATTTCAGAACAAGTTATTTTCTCAATGTCCCTTCTAAACCTATTTTCCAACTTGAAGTACTTATCTTTTTCACAGACAACTTTACTTTACAGTCTTTTGCATACCACAACACCAAAAAATACTTTTCAAAAGACATTTCAGAACAAGTTTTTTTCTTAATGTCATTCATAGACCAATTTTACAAGTTGAAGTACCCATCCTTTTCACCCACAACTTTACTTTACAGCTTTTTGGTTATCTAAACACCAAAAAATACTTTTCAAAAGACATTTCAGAGCAAGTTCCTTTCTTAATGTCCCTTCTAAGCCAATTTTACAAGTTGAAACATCCTTCCTTTTCACCCGCAACTTTACTTTACAGCTTTTTGGATACCTCAACACTGAGACATACCTTTCAAAAGACATTTCAGAGCAACATCTTTTCTTAATGTCCCTCCTAAACCAATTTTACAAGTTGAAGTACCCGTACTTTTCACCCATATCTTTACTCTACAGCTTTTTGGATACCTCAACACCAAGCAATACTTTTCAAAAGGCATTTCAGAACAAGTTCCTTTCTTAAAGTCCCTTCTAAACCCATTTTCCAACTTGAAGTACCCATCCTTTTCACCCACAACTTTACTTTACAGCTTTTTGGATATCTCAACACCAAGCAATACTTTTCAAAAGACATTTCAGAACAAGTTTTTTTCTTAATGTCCCTCCTAAACCAATTTTACAAGTTGAAGTACCCATCCTTTTCACCCACAACTTTACTTTACAGCTTTTTGGATATCTCAACACCAAGAAATACTTTTCAAAAGACATTTCAGAGCAAGCTCCTTTCTTAATGTCCCTTCTAAGCCCATTTTACAAGTTGAAGCATCCTTCCTTTTCACCCACAACTTTACTTTACAGCTTTTTGGATACCACAACACCAAGAAATACCTTTCAAAAGGCATTTCAGAGTACTATCATTTCTAAATGTCCATTCTAAAACCATTTTACAAGTTGAAGCATCCATCCTTTTCACCCATATCTTTACTCTACGGCTTTTTGGATATCTCAACACCAAATATACCTTTCAAAAGACATTTCAGAGCAAGTTTCTTTCTTAAAGTCCCTTCTAAACCCATTTTCCAACTTGAAGTACCCGTCCTTTTCACCCACAACTTTACTTTACAACTTTTTGGATATCTCAACACCAAGCAATACTTTTCAAAAGGCATTTCAGAGCAAGTTCTTTTCTTAATGTTCCTCCTAAGCCCATTTTAAAAGTTGAAGCATCCATCCTTTTCACTCACAACTTTACTTTACCGCTTTTTGGATGCCTAAACACCAAGAAATACCGTTCAAAAGGCATTTCAGAGCAACTTCTTTTCTTAATTTCACTTCTAAACCTATTTTCCAACTTGAAGTACCCAACTTTTTCACCCACAACTTTACTTTACAACTTTTTGGATACCTCAACACCAAGCAATACTGTTCAAAAGGCATTTCAGAGCAAGTTTCTTTCTTAAAGTCCCTCCTAGACCCTTTTTACAAGTTGAAGCATCCATCCTTTTCACCCACAACTTTACTTTACAGCTTTTTGGTTCTTTTGAATTTGCCAATATCATGCAATACTTTTCAAAGACATTTCAGAACAAGTTCTTTTCATAATTTCCATTGTAAACCCATTTTACAAGTTGAAGTAACCATCCTTTTCACCCAAAACTTTACTTTACAGCTTTTTGAATGCTCCAACATCAAGCGATACTTTTCAAAAGACATTTCAGAACAAGTTCTTTTCTTAGTGACCGTCCTAAATCCATTTTACAAATTGAAGTACCCATCCTTTTCCTCAAAACTCTACTATAAGGCTTTTCGAATACCCCAACATCAAGCAATACTTTTCAAAAGCATTTCAGAACAAGTTATTTTCTTAATGTCGTTCCTTAACCCATTTTACAAGTTGAAGTAGCCATCCTTTACAACCAACACCAAGCAATACTTTTCAAAAGGCATTTCACAACAAGTTCCTTTCTTAATGTCCCTCCTAAACCCATTTTACAAGTTGAAGTACTCATCCTTTTCACTACAACTTTACTTTACGACTTTTTTTTCTTAATGTCCCTTCTAAACCTATTTTCCAACTTGAAGTACCCATCCTTCTCATCCACAACTTTACTTTACAGCTTTTTGAATACCTCAACACCAAGCAATACTTTTCAAAAGGCATTTCAGAACCAGTTCCTTTCTTAATGTCCCTCATAGAACCTTTTTACAAATTGAAGTACCCATCCTTTTCACACACAATCTTACTTTACAGCTCTTGAAGACCACAACGCCAAGCAATACTTTTCAATGCATTTCACAACAAGTTATTTTCTTAATGTCCCTCCTAAACCCATTTTACAAGTTGAAGTACCCATCCTTTTCAACACACAATATTACTTTACAACTTTTGAATGCCCCAACACATAGCAATACTTTTCAAATGGCATTTCAGAACAAATTATTTTCTCAATGTCCCTCCTAAACCCATTTTACAAGTTGAAGTACCCACCCTTTTCACCTTCAACTTTACTATACTGCCTTTTTGAATGCTCAAACACCAAGCAATACTTTTCAAATGGCATTTCAGAGCAATTTATTTTCTTAATGTCCTTCCTAAACCCATTTTACAAGTTGAAGTTCCCATCCTTTTCACCCACAACTTTACTTTAAAGATTTTTGAATGCCCCAACACCAAGTAATACTTTTCAAAAGGCATTTCAGAACCAGTTCCTTTCTTAATGTCCCTCATAAAACCTTTTAACAAATTGAAGTACCCATCCTTTTCACACACAATCTTACTTTACAGCTCTTGAAGACCACAACACCAAGCAATACTTTTTCAATGCATTTCACAGCAAGTTCTTTTCTTAATGTCACTCCTAAGCCCATTTTACAAGTCTAAGTACCCATCCTTTTCAACCCGCAACTTTACTTTACTGATTATGAATGCCCCAACACCTAGCAATACTTTTAAAAAGGCATTTCAGAACAATGTTGTTTATTACTGCCCATCCCAAACACATGTTATAAGATGAAGTACCCATCCTTTTCACCCACAACTTTACTTTACAGCTTTTTGAATGCCCCAACTCCAAGCAATACTTTTCAAAAGGCATTTCAGAACAGTTCCTTTTCTTAATGTCCCTCATAAAACCTTTTACAAATTGAAGTAGCCATCCTTTTCACACACAACTTTACTTTACAGTCTTTTGAATGCGCCAACACCAAGCAATACTTTTCAAATACATTTCAGAACAAGTTTTTTTCAAAATGTCCATCCTAAACCCATTTTACAAGTTGAAGTGCCCATCCTTTTCACCCACAACTTTACTTTATAGCTTTTTGAATGCCCAACACCAAGCAATACTTTTCAAAAGGCATTTCACAACAAGTTTGTTTCTTAGTGACCGTCCTAAACCCATTTTACAAATTGAAGTACCCATCCTTTTTCACCCACAACATTACTTTACAGCTCTTGAAGGCCACAACACCAAGCAATACTTTTCAATGCATTTCACAACAAGTTCTTTTCTTAATGTCCCTCCTAAACCCATTTTACAACTTGAAGTACCCATCCTTTACACCCACAACATTACTTTAAAGCTTTTTGAATGCCCCAACACATAGCAATACTTTTCAAAAGACATTTCACAACAAGTTCCTTTCTTAATATCACTCCTAAACCCATTTTACAAATTGAAGTACCCATCCTTTTTCACCCACAACTTTACTTTACAGCTTTTTGATTGCTCCAACACCAAGCAACACTTTTCAAAGGCATTTCAGAACAAGTTCTTTTCTTAATGTTCCTCCTAAACCCATTTTACAAGTTGAAGTACTCATCCTTTTCACCATAACTTTAGTATACTACTTTTTTGAATGCTCCAACACCATGCAATACTTCTCAAATGGCATTTCAGAACAAGTTATTTTCTCATTGATGTGAAGAAAAGTTCAAGTTCTTTTCCTAACTATCCATATGAAAAGAAATAAGTTACAGATCAATTCAATTTTTCAAGAAAAAATAAAAATTTTCCACTCCAGTTCAGATTTTTCTCAAGGAGATGGAAAAATTTTAAATTACTGTTCCAAATTTTATGGTTAGGTTAGGTTAGGTTAGACTAGATTAAGATAGGTTAGATTAGGTTAGGTAAAGTCAGGTTAGGTAAGTTAGGTTAGGTTAGCTAAGTTTAAGTAAGATGCTAGATTAATTTATGTTAGGTTAAGTTAGGTTAGGTTAGCCTACGTACGCGCGTACGTAGGCTAACCTAACCTAACTTAACCTAACATAACTTAATCTAGCCTAACTTAACCTAACTTAAAAATGGAGAGATATTTACTAGCTAGCCTAGCCTAACTTAGCTAACCTATCATAACTTACCTAACCTGACTTTACCTAACCTAATCTAACCTAACTTAATCTAGTCTACCCTAACCTAACCATGCTTATCGAAAAATCCCCCCAGTTTGACTTTGTATTTTTCTCACTATGCATGCTTGCGGGTGTAGCAAATGTACTCTATGGTTGCTCTTATATTGGGAGCGGCTTTCCCAGTGGTACTTCTTGGTAGGTTATCGAGACTATTGAGTTTATTACGTGCGTTAAATCAGTCATTTTTTACCATTGGTGGGATAAACACCTAAACATATTTTTTAAAAAGACGTGAAAATAAATTATTCGAAGAAAGTGTGTGCACATGAGAGAGTCATTGTTGCCTTGAATGCTGACAAAGAGATATATTAGAACTATGGGACAAGTAGTAGTGGAGATCTTATTGGGAATGTGTGCCTACGTTGTCATGACAGTGAGGAGTTAAATTCCTTTGGAGTAGTCAACAATTTTCATTATTCAAAAGGTGGATATGTGAAAGTATCATTTCCAGAGAAGTTAGTGCTCAAAGAGAATGCCAACTTAAAAATAATAATCGACGAAGATGGGCAACTTCTAGCTAATGGTTCTGGTAACATGTTAGCTGTTGATTGATCTTATTGTCATCTTTCCGGTGTTAGCATTCGAATGAAATCAGTAAAGAAAAGAAGAGCCTACTGCTGCACCAACATTATAAATCATATCTTGTCAACGTGCCAAAACGGCTGCCTCTGTAAAAATAATGTGATAATAGACAGTGAAATTGCTGGTAAAATAAAAAGAGCATTGACAGACAATATTACTAATGAATATAATGACAAATTGATTGGAAAATGAAGCACAAGTGTGCATTATTACCACTATTGATCATATAGTCAATGAATCAAATAATATCTATGATGAAACGTGTATTGAATCAGTAGGTGACATTCCCAGTGGAAGTTGTATATGACTCAAAATGGATGAATGATTATTCTAGTGGTTATGAACTAAGAGAAGCAAGTAATTCTAGTATCAAGAGAGAGAGAGAACTCGATAAATTATTTTATGGAACAGATTCAGAATGTTCAATGCTGTTCAATGATGTTAATAATGTAAAATAATGTCTGTAACATATTTTTATGTTGTTACTTCAATAAAAATATTTTATGCATTACTTTGTTATATTTCTATTATCTTAGGAAACGTTAGCATGTTAAGCGCTTAGAATGTTTATTAAAGAGTTGGAGATTTTTCATTTTCTTTGAAAAAAAATTAGAATTGAACTATAACTTTTTCTTTTCTCTACGAAAATTCAGAAGAGAAATTTAAATTTCTTTGTGTCTTTGTGAAATTAAGAACTGCAGAGGAAGATTTTTATTTTTCTCTGGAGAAATTAGAATTGAACTGTAAGTTCTTTAATAAAATTCAGACTTGAGTTAACTTTTCATGATCAACGTATATTTTTTTGTATCTTCTATGAAAAATTTACAACAGTAATTTAAAATTTTTCCATCTCCTTTAGAAAAATCTTAACTGGAGTGGAAAATTTTTATTTTTTCTTGAAAAATTGAATTGATCTGTAAATTATCTCTTTTCATATGGATAGTTAGGAAAATAACTTGAACTTTTCTTCACATCAATGAGAAAATAACTTGTTCTGAAATGCCATTTGAGAAGTATTGCATGGTGTTGGAGCATTCAAAAAAGTAGTATACTAAAGTTATAGTGAAAAGGATGAGTACTTCAACTTGTAAAATGGGTTTAGGAGGAACATTAAAGAACTTGTTCTGAAATGCCTTTGAAAAGTGTTGCTTGGTGTTGGAGCAATCAAAAAGCTGTAAAGTAATGTTGTGGGTGAAAAAGGATGGGTACTTCAATTTGTAAAATGGGTTTAGGAGTGATATTAAGAGAGGAACTTGTTGTGAAATGTCTTTTGAAAAGTATTGCTATGTGTTGGGGCATTCAAAAAGCTGTAAAGTAATGTTGTGGGTGTAAAGGATGGGTACTTCAAGTTGTAAAATGGGTTTAGGAGGGACATTAAGAAAAGAACTTGTTGTGAAATGCATTGAAAAGTATTGCTTGGTGTTGTGGCCTTCAAGAGCTGTAAAGTAATGTTGTGGGTGAAAAAGGATGGGTACTTCAATTTGTAAAATGGGTTTAGGACGGTCACTAAGAAACAAACTTGTTGTGAAATGCCTTTTGAAAAGTATTGCTTGGTGTTGGGCATTCAAAAAGCTATAAAGTAAAGTTGTGGGTGAAAAGGATGGGCACTTCAACTTGTAAAATGGGTTTAGGATTGACATTATGAAAAAAACTTGTTCTGAAATGTATTGGAAAAGTATTGCTTGGTGTTGGCGCATTCAAAAGACTGTAAAGTAAAGTTGTGGGTGAAAAGGATGGCTACTTCAATTTGTAAAAGGTTTTATGAGGGACATTAAGAAAAGGAACTGTTCTGAAATGCCTTTTGAAAAGTATTGCTTGGAGTTGGGGCATTCAAAAAGCTGTAAAGTAAAGTTGTGGGTGAAAAGGATGGGAACTTCAACTTGTAAAATGGGTTTAGGACGAACATTGAGAAAATAACTTGTTCTGAAATACCATTTGAAAAGTATTGCTTGGTGTTGGAGCATTCAAAAATGCAGTATAGTAAAGTCGTGGGTGAAAAGTATGGGTACTTCAACTTGTAAAATGGGTTTAGGAGGGGCATAAGAAAGGAACTGGTTCTGAAATGCCTTTTGAAAAGTATTGTTAGGTGTTGGGGCATTCAAAAGCTGTAAAGTAAAGTTGTGGGTTGAAAAGGATGGGTACTTCAACTTATAAAATGGGTTTAGGAGGGACATTTAGAAAAGAACTTGTGAAATGTATTGAAAAGTATTGCTTGGTGTTGTGGTCTTCAAGAGCTGTAAAGTAAGACTGTGTGTGAAACGGATGGGTATTTCAATTTGTAAAAAGGTTCTATGAGGGACATTAAGAAAGGAACTGGTTCTGAAATGCCTTTTGAAAAGTATTGCTTGGTGTTGGAGCATTCAAAAAGCTGTAAAGTAAAGTTGTGGGTGAAAAGGATGGGACCTTCAACTTGTAAAATGGGTTTAGGAAGGACATTAAGAAAATAACTTGTTCTGAAATGCCATTTGAAAAGTATTGCTTGGTGTTGGAGCATTCAAAAAGGCAGTATAGTACAGTTGAGTGTGAAAAGGGTGGGCACTTCAAATTGTAAAATGGGTTTAGGAGGGACATTAAGAAAATAACTTGTTCTGAAATGCCATTTGAAAAGTATTGCTATGTGTTGGGGCATTCAAAAGCTGTAAAGTAATGTTGTGGGTTGAAAAGGATGGGTACTTCAATTTGTAAAATGGGTTTAGGAGGGATATTAAGAAAAGAACTTGTTGTGAAATGCATTGAAAAGTATTGCTTGGTGTTGTGGCCTTCAAGAGCTGTGAAGTAATGTTGTGGGTGAAAAGGATTGGTACTTCAAGTTGGAAAATGGGTTTAGGAGGGGAATTAAGAAAAAAAAGTCGTAAAGTAAAGGTGTGGTGAAAAGGATGAGTACTTCAACATGTAAAATGGGTTTAGGAGGGACATTAAGAAAGGAATTTGTTTTGAAAGGCCTTTTGAAAAGTTTTTCTTGGTGTTGGTTATAAAGAATGGCTACTACAACTTGTAGAATGGGTTTAGGAAGGAAATTAAGAAAAGAACTTGTTCTGAAATGCTTTTGAAAAGTATTGCTTGATGTTGGGGTATTCGAAAAGCCTTATAGTAGAGTTGTGAGGAAAAGGATGGGTACTTCAATTTGTAAAATGGATTTAGGATGGTCACTAAGAAAAGAACTTGTTGTGAAATGTCTTTTGAAAAGTATTGCTTGATGTTGGAGCATTCAAAAAGCTGTAAAGTAAAGTTTTGGGTGAAAAGGATGGTTACTTCAACTTGTAAAATGGGTTTACAATGGAAATTATGAAAAGAACTTGTTCTGAAATGTCTTTGAAAAGTATTGCATGATATTGGCACATTCAAAAGAACCAAAAACCTGTAAAGTAAAGTTGTTGGTGAAAAGGATGGATGCTTCAACTTGTAAAATGGGTATAGGAGGGACTTTAAGAAAGAAACTTGCTCTTAAATGCCTTTTGAAAAGTATTGCTTGGTGTTGAGGTATCCAAAAGTTGTAAAGTAAAGTTGTGGGTGAAAAGGATTGGTACTTCAAGTTGGAAAATGGGTTTAGAAGGGACATTAAGAAAATAAGTTGCTCTGAAATGCCTTTTGAATGGTATTTCTTGGTGTTGAGGCATCCAAAAAGCTTTAAAGTAAAGTTGTGAGTGAAAAGGATGGATGCTTCAACTTGTAAAATTGGTTTAGGAGGGACATTAAGAAAGGAACTTGCTCTGAAATGCCCTTTGAAAAGTATTGCTTGGTGTTGGGATATCCAAAAAGCTGTAAAGTAAAGTTGTGGGTGAAAAGGATGGATACTTCAAGTCGGAAAATGGGTTTACAAGGGACTTTAAGAAAGAAACTGGCTCTGAAATGCTTTTGAAAGGTATATTTGGTGTTGAGATATCCAAAAAGCTGTAGAGTAAAGATATGGGTGAAAAGGATGGATGCTTCAACTTGTAAAATGGTTTTAGAAGGAACATTAAGAAAAGATGTTACTCTGAAATGCCTTTTGAAAAGTATTTCTTGGTGTTGAGGTATCCAAAAAGCTGTAAAGTAAAGTTGTGGGTGAAAAGGAAGGATGCTTCAACTTGTAAATTGGCTTTAGAAGGGACATTAAGAAAGTAACTTGCTCTGAAATGGTCTTTGAAAAGTATTTCTTGGTGTTGAGGTATCCTAAAAGCTGTAAAGTAAAGTTGTGGGTGAAAAGGATGGGTACTTCAACTTGTAAAATGGGTTTAGGAGGGACATTAAGAAAAAAAACTTGTTCTGAAATACCTTTTGAAAAGTATTGCTTGGTGTTGAGATGTCCAAAAACCTGTAAAGTAAAGTTGTGGGTGAAAAGGATGGGTACTTCAAGTTGGAAAAAGGGTTTAGGAAGGACATTAAGAAAGGAACTTGCTCTGAAATGCCTTTTAAAAAGTATTGCTTGGTGTTGAGGTATCCAAAAAGCTGTAGAGTAAAGATATGGGTGAAAAGTACGGGTACTTCAACTTATAAAATTGGTTTAGGAGGGACATTAAGAAAAGATGTTGCTCTGAAATGCCTTTTGAAAGGTATGTCTTGGTGTTGGGGTATCCAAAAAGCTGTAAAGTAAAGTTGCGGGTGAAAAGGAAGGATGTTTCAACTTGTAAAATGGGCTTAGAAGGGACATTAAGAAAGGAACTTGCTCTGAAATGTCTTTTGAAAAGTATTTCTTGGTGTTAAGATATCCAAAAAGCTGTAAAGTAAAGTTGTGGGTGAAAAGGATGGGTACTTCAACTTGTAAAATTGGTCTATGAATGAAATTAAGAAAAAAAACTTGTTCTGAAATGTCTTTTGAAAAGTATTTCTTGGTGTTGTGGTATGCAAAAGACTGTAAAGTAAAGTTGTGTGTGAAAAAGATAAGTACTTCAAGTTGGAAAATAGGTTTAGGAGGGACATTAACAAAATAACTTGTTGTGAAATGCCCTTTGAAAAGTATTGCTTGGTGTCGGGGCATTCAAAAAGCTGTAAAGTAAAATTGTGGGTGAAAAGGATGGGTACTTCAACTTGTAAAATGGGTTTATGAGGGACATTAAGAAAAGAACTTGTTCTGAAATGCATTGAAAAGTATTGCTTGGTGTTGTGGCCTTCAAGAGATGTAAAGTAAAGTTGTGTGTGAAAAAGATAAGTACTTCAAGTTGGAAAATAGGTTTAGAAGGGACATTAAGAAAATAACTTGTTCTGAAATGCCTTTTGAAAAGTATTGCTTGGTGTTGGGGCATTCAAAAAGCTGTAAAGTAAAGTTTTGGGTGAAAAGTACGGGTACTTCAACTTGTAAAATGGGTTTAGAATGGACATTAAGAAAATAACTTGTTCTGAAAAGATATAATAAAGCCATAAAAAAGTATTAAAAAATGGAGGCTCAGGGGCCTTTGGGGTGCGGGGGGCCCTTTGGGGGTCTGGGGGGGCCTTTAGGGCCGGGTGGCCCTTTGGGGACAGGGTGAGGGCCTTTGGGGGTCCGGGGGGCCCTTTGGGAGCCCGGTGGTCTTTTGGGAGCCCGGTGGGCCTTTGGGGGCCCGGGGAGGGCCTTTGGGGGTCTGGGGGGCCCTTTGGGAGCTTGGGGGACCTTTGAGGACCGGGGGCTTCCTTCGGAGTTGGGGTAGGGGGATTGGAACCCTTTGGGGTTGGGATCGGGGGATCGGAACCCTTTGGGGTTGGAGTAGGAGACCTCACGACGCTGTTAAAATACAACTTGTGTATTATAACGACCACAGAGTTTCACCCTTAAATTCTCTTCTAAAATCATCTTTTAAATCATCTTTTAAAATGTCTCTAACTGTTTCGCCGAAATAATTCCATAAAATGGCTAAAACGGTTTCGCCCAAATAATCCCTAAACGTAATTTCAGCGTGTTCCTTTTGTTTGGCATCTCTGCGCTGATACATTTCAAATTACTATGAAACCTGATTCCCGCGCTAAAACAATTCATCGATAAGATCTAAACATTCGCTCGGAGACAGTTCTCTTTAGAAACAATAAATTAATTCCCTTTCGTGTCAAATCAATTCTCTTTAGAAACAACAAATTAATTCCCCTTTCATGTCAATCATGACATCATCTGTCATGTGTGATCTAAACTTTGCCTCGGAAACATTCTCTTTGGAAATACATCAAAGATATTAATTAACTTGACGTCATCTGTCAGACATTAATTAACCTTGCCCGGAAACAATTTGATTAATGACTCAATAATCCATGAAAGTGAGAAAGTTCCTGTTTTTCCATTCTCACTGACAAAAGCCATAAAACAGATTTGAACTGCTGTTGACATCCGTGAAAAACATCAAATAAATTGACCAACACACATAACCATCCAAGAAAACAGACATAAATGTGAGAAAGTTCCTGTTTTTTCATTCTCACTAACAACAAACAGACATAAATTATGTAAAAAAAGTTGTAGGTGGCAGCAGGGGTGCGTGACACGAGTAGCACCTCCCTCTCTACTTTTAGCTTATGCCATGGGGGCATATAAGGTTTTTATAGAAGGCGTTGTACTAGAAACTTCAAAACAGGCTCATTCGATTGGAAATTCGAAGGGCTAGTACCCTTTTTAATATTCGAAAGTGATTGGAGGGCAACTAGCCTCCCCCCCACGCCCATCATTCCCCCAAACACATCCAATCAAAATTTTAGATAGCCATTTTGTTCAGCGTAGTTGATTTCCACATAGAATATATGATTTTGAGGAGGACACTCCCCCACAGCCCTCAGGGTAAGGGTTGTAAGTTATGCTCTGGGGCATAGAAACTTTTTATTGAAAGCGTTGTCGTAGAAACTTCAAAAGGGCTCATTCAATTGGAAATTGAAAGGGCTAGTGCCTTTTTTAATAGTTGAAAGTGAATTGGATAGCGACTAACACCCCTCTCACGCCAAACATTTTCCAAAACACATCCAATCAAAATTTTGAGATATCCATTCTGTTCAAAATAGTTGAACTTTCTGGAAATTATGTCTTTTAGGATGATAACCCCCTCAAAGCTCTCAGTGCAAGGGTTGTAAGTTACGCCCTGGGGGCATATAAGGTTTATATAGAAAGTTGCTGTATAAATCATAGGCAGCACGATCGCGCTGCCTAAGTAAATAACGGGGACACTCGAGAACGAGACAAGAAACGGGGACTAAGTAAAGAGGAGGAAACTCCCCCACAACCCTCAGGGCAAGGGTTTTAAGTTATGCCCTGGGGCCATACAAGAACAATGTTGGCACAATGTATTATTTATTATTTTTTTTTTCCTTTAGACCAGGGCACTTCGTATCGAAGAACTTGTCGTAGAAACTTAGAAAAGCGGCTCATTCAATTGGAAATTGGAGTGGCTTGTGCCCTTTTTAACAGTCGAAAGTGATTGGAAGGCGACTGACACCCCTCTCACGCCCACCATTTCCCCAAACACATCCAATCAAAAGTTTTGAGATAGCCATGTTGTTTAACGTAGTTGAAAGCTCTGGAAATTCGGTCTTAGAGGATGACAGCCACCCTAACAGACCTTAGGGTAAGGGTTGTAATTCATGCCCTGGGTGCATATAAGGTGTTTATAGAAAGCGTTGTCGTTTCCAAAAGGGCTCATTCAATTGGAAATCGAAATATCTAGTGCCCTTTTCGATAGTCGAAAATGATTTGAAGGTTTGAGGTTTTTATAGTACAGATCAATGTGTGTGTTATATATAATTTTTTGTTGTTGTTGTTGTTTAGATCAGGGCATTTTGTATCGAAGGAGTTGTCGTGGTAACTTCGAAAAGGGCTCATTCGATTGAAAATAGAAAGGGCTGATGCCCTTTTTAATAGTCGAAAGTGGTTTGAGGGAAACTAATCCCCCTTCCATTCCCGCCCTCCCACACCCACCCTCCCACGCCAACCCTCCCATTTCTGCTCTTAAAATTTAACCACATCAAAATAGCCTAAGTATATCCAAGCTATTAAAGAAAGTAAACAGATTTTTTTGCGAATGGTATTAAGTTTTCCATTTCAGGTCAACTAGAGGAGGTATGAAACTAAATTCAATAGTACTATTTGTGTCCAGGTTTTTAAGAGGGTGTATGTTGTTAAAAATTGATGAAAATTTTTCTCCAGCATACAAATAGCAGGCCAAACTATAAAGTATTAAAAAACGAAAAGATTTAAAGTATTATTTTCTTTTTCCCTGAAAAGACTATGTTAATACAAAACGAACAGAAATTAATTTAAAACACTTTTTCCCCAAAATAAGTTTTTCAAAGAAAAATAAAGAACTCCATTAAACAAAAAATGAGCAAAAATAAAATCCAGAAATTAACATAAGTTGAGCTCCAAACCCCTATGCCTTCCCAAGGCCAGAACAAAATTTGCACTTCACTGGAAAAATACAAATGAATGTGCATTGTCAGTTTAATATACATATACTGATATTTAGTAATCAAAATGTTAATATTATTTGATTTTTATTAAAGTTATAAAAGTAAAAACATTTATATTTTTCCAATAAAGTGCAAATTTTGTTCTGGCCTTGGGAAGGCATAGCCTAGGGGTTTAGCGCCCAACTTATGTTAATTTCTGCTCGTTTTGAGTTTGACTCGGTTAATTATTGTAATTTCTGTTCGTTTTGGGTTTCGTTTATTTATCGATGCTGGTTTGTGGTAGTCTCACGCTTGGTAGATTATTCTATTTTATTTTTGCTCATTTTTTGTTTAATGGAGTTCTTTACTTTTCTTTGAAAAACTTATTTTGTGGAAAAAGTTTTTTAAATTAATCCAAGTCTAAGGGCATTGTAACGAGGTGACCTATTAGTTTGATCAATGCTACTTTGAATTTTTATCAGCTTGTCGAAGAAGGACGACTTAGAGTCTAAATGGACACCCTTACTGAATTTAATGGACATGGGGAAAGTGCACTGGGGTTATCAAACGATGTGTGCTATTAGGCTGATTTTTATATCAATACTAGAGAAGAATGTTTACCTTGGTTGCTAAATTGAAAAGCAAAATCGTAGAAAAGCCGTCCCTCAAAAAATCAGTGGTTTAAATCCGTGCCCCTAGCGAACATTTTAATCTATTTAAGGCAGATAATTGAATTTGTTGCTCAATAATCACCCGTTTATCTCAGGCCTTAAGCTATCAAAGCACAAATTACGCTTCCGTTTTCTGAAAATATAATGTGACTACAAGATATTCTTATTCCCAAAAATGAGCCCATTAAAATAATTTCCTGTTTCGTTCTTTGGCTTTTTGTTTTACAAATCAATAGCATTAAGACTCATCAGAAATTGAATGTAATTCAGAAGCAATTTGTGGGAAGTATCATATTGACTTTTAACCAACCTTTATGCTACAGCTAATGATCTGTAGTTTTTCTCATTTTTCATATCATACAGTAATTATGCTATTGTCGAGAAAGAAGAATGGCATATTCAGAAGTAGTTGTAAATTATGAGCTGCGGTTTTTAGGCTTAGTTGAGCATGGTATGATCTCGCAAAGAAGAAAAAGAGCATAAAAAACATCAGAACGTAGGAAATAGGTTGAAAATTGGCTAGATAATGATACAAATTTAATATCAACCATTCAATGCGTTCATCCTCAAAGCATTCCAATCTTCCAAGAGGTATGACTAGTCTATTAAGAAACAAGGATGTTTAGATCCTTCTTTGTTCATCTGACCCAACGAAATGTTTTTCGATACTTATCTGTTAATTATAGCCACCACACTCAAGTTCTTGGTTGGACAGAACCAGTTTCTTTCTGTATTTTCTTTCAGCTTAGTATGAACGAGTGTATATACACTACAATATAGGTATATTTTAATTCAATATTTTAGTTGGTATTTTGGTTATGTTAAAAACGCTTTAATAGAATGCCTTCTGTGGCCTGATTTCCATAATTCTCTGTTGCAGTTTCCATAATTTTGATACTAAAGTATTTTATGTTCATCATACTTAGGTATATTTTATTAGGATTAACCTAACTTCACTTCTTGAGTTGGCTGGTTACAACAGATGAGTACCTCATCTTCAAAAAAATGGTTTCATCAGGCACTGAGTACTTTAGTGACTGATTTTATTTGTTATTTACAATTTTTTGTTGTGGTGCTAGTAAATTTGTGTTGCTTTTAGGTGAGGTAGGATTCCTTTAAACTGAATGTCCGTTACCTCTGGTCGTGGTTCAATCTTACTGTGAAAGATTCAACCCTTAGTTGTTTCGGACCATTAGAATCAAACTTACCCTCCTTCTCCAATATTAAAACCTATACGTAAACAATGAATGAATTATGTAATTTGCAGTTGGGGGTTATGTTATCCCTATAGGCATAATTATCAGAGCTTTCGACTTTTGCAAACCTAGCGGCTATCTTAAAATTTGACCGGACGTCTTTGAGGGTTGTGACGGAGTAGATAAAAAGGGTCTAGTTGTTCTTCTATCCCTTTTGAATCTTAAAAGGACACTAAAAATTACAGTTTTCAATTGAATGAGCCCCTTTCATAGTTACTACGATAACTCCTTTCGTGCTAAGTGGCCTGGGAAAAAATGAAATAATAAATGGAAACCAGTTTGCTCTTTACTTAGGCAGTGCTACAGTGCTGCCTGTGACATTCATAAACAACATCTACGGGAGTAGGAACTCAAAACAGGTGGGATTTTGGGAAGATCAGCAAGTCTTGCATGTTTCATAAATTGTTTCCACCGCAACAAGGGGTAAGACGATTTACAACCACTCAAGTGAGCAGCTGAACTTTTGTCTCCCGAATTGTGATTCACTTCTATTTCTTCTTCTTCCTCAGTTAGACGCCCTAGAGTGCTAACGTGTTTTTGTCTTCGCAAAATGTGTGGATGTTTATAGCAACATGACTGTGATGGTTCCCATGTGGGATGCGCCTTTTTTCTGCAAATATTTGTCTTGAGCCCTAGTTAGAGATTAGGGTTCACTTCCACGTTGGAAGCTTATCCTTCTTTATTTAAGGGGCGACCATACTTGAAGCGACCTTCCTATCTCTCCCATAGTAAGCGTTTTGAGTTTGTCTGACATTAATAGTTGAGGCAGTTAGGCGGTCTCAGTCTTTTCTAATAGAATAGAATCAGGTGAACATTTTGATTTAGCAAAATGCTAAAGCCGACACCTATTTTTCCTTAAATCCCAAAAAAACTCAAAAACCTATTTTGGGTTTGCCTGCAAGATCGCTGCAGTCAATATTGTCGTAATTGGTACTTAAAAATGCAGCAAAAAATATTCTATTGAAGTGGTTGCAGCATATTTTTATAAACAACACTTGCTGACTGCAGTCCCTTCGAATACTTTACATACCAACGTTTCAAATTGCTTATCACCCGACAAAGAACCTAAAATACTTGCAATCAAACGGATGTGGGCGCATAAATTATGCTGAGGGGGTTAACGCTTCCTTTTGTTCAAAAGCGGTCAGTTGGACTATGATTTAGTGAAGCTTTAGCTATTGAAATGATTTATTTGGTGTATATAATTTGAAAGCGTTAGCTTGAGAGTTGGACATTCGACAAATTGTGCGAATAAGTTGGATGTACTGGGAAATTGTGAATTCAACAATCAAGTTTGACAACTATGGGGAAAAAGAGAAATAAGCGTGGGTTGGGTTTGCCAAATGTTCAGGCCCATCGTGAAAAATTGAAATTAGCCTACCGTGCAAGAGGTAGGGCAAGTTTGCCTAAGTATTTGTTCCAGCATTTGGTGTTAGACCCAATTCTAAAAGAGTCAAGTTTTGGAAAAGGATCAAGTTCAAGTTCTGCAAACCCCCCTACCGAACTAATTGAGCCGATGAAAACTATCACTTCTGGACGAAATCTACAATCGGAACTGCTCAAAGGTTCGTGCTGGATTGTTGACCTGCCGTATCGTTTTGAAAATTACGAGAAGCTCGTGCTTGGCCACATGTGAGTTTTTTTGTTTATTTTAGGTCCTCTAATGAATGCTAGTAGCCTACAAGGAACTGCCATAGCTTATGGGGTAGGTCCTTGAATAATATTGAACCAGTTATATTGTAACTAGTCCCCAGTTCTATTATAAGTTCCATATCTATTGTATCAATTATAACTAGTCAATAATATGATAGTTCCAGGCCCGTCATTTCAGCTTTTTCGGGGGGGGGGGCAAGCCACTTCGGTAAAAATCATGGAAATATTTTCGGCCCGCAGGGTCGAAACCGTCACCAAAATTTAGTATTTTAGCTGGATGTCTCGAGCTACCTCCGACCAGGCGCCGAAGTTTAGGGTTAGGGGGAGGGGATGGGCGAGGGCCTATGTGCATTATACGGTTAATGGACTTTAGATCAGTGGTATTTATTTCGAATATTTATGATTTGGTTAAGAAAGATATTAAAATTACCTGGATAGGCTACCCCAGCTCTCGTCATGCCAGAATCATGATCTATTATTTGCTATTTTTATATCTTTTCTACCAAGAAGTGCCAGAAGAGATCATCACATTAAAAAGTATATTTTCCTTATATTTGCTTTCAGGACACCCATTTTACAGTCATTAATAAAACCTAATATTATAGCATTTGATTCAATTTGATTTTGCCGCGGAGCGGCAAAATTTTCTGAAATCTGCATTATGAACTGTCTTTTTCTTGCATTTTTCTCTATTATTATCAAAGCACTTTCGAGCCCGAGAAGGGTTGAAAATACGACTACTCTGGCTAAATCCCTGGGTGGAAGAGCAATTTGTTCATACATATGTAATTACTATGAGAAAAGATGAAAAAAGAAATCGACAAAATCCTATGCACCAAATCATCCTTTTTGTTGCCTGAATTGCATAGCCTTTTCAAAAGAAGAATTTACAAAATAAAAACAACAGAAAAAAGAAAATATTTTCGGGGTGTCCTGCAAAGAGAACTACAAGAAACTGACAGCAGTCTGAAAAGAAACCAAACAAACCAAGGATCGAGAGATAGAAAGATTACCAAAGATGGATGGAAATTGCAAGATTCTTGCAGCATTACTTTAAGGATGTTTTGCGTTAAAATAAATTGAAAGACTCAGGGTGGGGGCAACCCACCTCCCCAAATGACAGGCCTGATTAAATCGCTTGAGAAGCAGATCTTAAATAAGAAATGAACACATGTATGTTTATTTTATTTTGCTTACTTTGAGACTAGCTTCTATTTACTAGATGCTTATTTTTAAGATGAGAATTCTTATTTAGAAAGTGCTAAGAGCTTCGAAGTCTGCAATTTGGTTGGCAAAGATACATTTTTTCAATTCAATTTCGAAATGAGGCATATTTTTTAAATCCAAAATTAACTTAGAAGCCTAAGAACCCAGAAATTGACCAATAGAATGGGCTCAGAACTATCGGATATTGAATAAACACCAGGCTATTTCAGCAAGCAAAGTGGTAAATGCAATACAATTGGGTACATTGAGAAGAATTAGGACTAAAAACAATTTTTTTCTAGAATAAGGGGGATGAGGGCAAATGCCCCCCTCCCCTGCACCCCCCAATTTACGGGCCTGGATAGTTCTTTGGGCCCTTTCCTTTCCCAAAATAACAGTAAGTTCCGACGGTAGTTGCCGGTCGACAAATTAATCCTATATTGTGGAGCTCTTATTAGGCTCTCAAGACGAAAAGTTGCTTCTTCCGCGCGTTTAAACTATATGATATCTTTTAGTGAGCTACAACTACATACTTTTATGGTGAAACAGTTGTCTGGGATATCTTTATTTTTTGCAAGATTATTTTTGAGCATTTTTTTTCTAGTTTTTTTACCTTTTAATTGCAATCAGAGGCTTCCATAGTCTATTTAGAATCCTTCATTTATTTTATTTAATATAATTTGCTTTTATTGATTCACTGTGGCACTTTCATCTGCAATCTTCTACCTATTCTTAGTGATACTGAAATGCTACTGCTTTATCTTTGCCAATTACAACAAGATTTTTATTTGATATTTTTTCTTCTTTTTTTAAGTTTTTTTTTTTTTTACAGGTGCCAAGACATCAACTTAATCTCAAATATGATGTTTACTAAAGAATACAGAGCTGGATTACGCTCACGGCTCATCTTGAAATTCGAATCATGCCATGAGGAAACTACAATTCACACTGAAAAGCCTGTCGCACCTCAAAGAAGTAAAAAAACAAACCTAGAGCAGTCTATAGACAAAAAGCGCAAAAGAACGAATTATGGCGGTATTACCACGACGAGGAAGAAGCAAAAAATCGAAGCCGGAACAGTAAATTTGAACAAGGAGGCTGTGATTGGTGCGATAAATGGAGGTATGACTCATGCCCAGGTTCAAGAACTTTTTTCTGCGATAGGGATAAATGCTCCATCCCAGCAAATCTTTACAAAATATGAAAAAGAAATTGGTGTAGAACTGGACAAAACTCTACATGAATATCTTATCGATAACGGCAAAACTGAGCGTAGAATGGCGCTCGAAGCAGGCGAGAAAATTCATCCTAGTGGAGATGTAGAGACGTGCGTTATAGTTGATGGGAGCTGGTGCACACGGAGCTACGGAAAAAGGTATACTGCACTATCTGGTTGTGGAGTAGTCATAGGTTTCTATTCAAAAAAACTCCTACATTTGGGCATTAGAAACAAGTATTGTAGTGTATGTATAAAATATCGAAACAAAGGAATTATATCTGCTCCTGACCACACATGCTTCGTGAACTGGCACGGACCAAGTATGGGTATGGAGTCAGATATACTGGTCGACGCGTTCCGAATAGCACCGACCATGCATCGCCTAAGATACGCTAGATTTGTTGCCGATGGTGATTCGAGTACGCATTCTGAAATAATAGCAAAAGTACCATATGGCAGAAACGTAGAAAAGATTTAATGTGCCAATCATGCATGCAAATGTCTGAAAAATAGATTGTACAAAAATCAGCATGAAAATGCTGAATGCAAAAATTTTCTAAGTGGCACAAGAATAAAGAAAATGTGTGACTTTGCTAGAAATGCAATTGCGTCCACCACCGCAGGGAAAAAAGGTGTTAAAGAGCTCATCAGCGCGCTAAAAGCGATTCAGCTATATTTTTTTCGTGGTGACCATAGGCAGAGTCCAACACACTGTCAATTTTCAGGCAATATTGTTCAGTTAAATGGTGAAGATACTCCGAGCAGCATTTTTCTCAGCCATGTTTATTCAGCCTTTGATACCCTGACTAGGAGAGCGTGATTATGAGCATAGTTGCCCGGCTTATCGGCGGCAAAAGTATTATGGTAAGCAAGAGTGCAAGGTACACAACCCGTGTTACAGCAGCAGGAATCCGATATACAAAAGGTCATTCAGTCCGTCTTGACATATTTCGGAGGAGTGTAGGATCTACTCCAAGCAGGCAATTGAAGAGACTTGCAGAACAGCGAGCCCGCGCCGCTGTTCGAAGAAAAAAATTTACGGCTAGAAAGCCACTTTTCTCTAAGACTTCACCAAGGGTCCCTGGGAAAAGGATAATGGCAAGCTTCGAAGCAGAAAGAAACTAAGGCTCAAACGCAAGCGCTCCCGATCTTGATCCTGATGTATAGAAAACTGCAAAAACAGATTTTCTGCACCGTTTACAGTGTACTGAAGCTGAAATCTTTCATATTGTAGAAGCCACTAGGCTTCAGGGAAATAACATTGATAATATCTGGCTAGAAAATGGAAAAAATAGGATCACCATCTCAGTAGCTGGTGCCATTTGCAAAAGGCGAGTGAAAACTGTAGCTCCGTTGGTTCGACAGCTACTTTATCCAAAGCCCACAAGATAAAGGCAATGGACCATGGGCATATGTATGAACCCATGGCTATTGCAGCTTTCGAGAGAAAAATGGGTTGCAAAGTGAACCCTACCGGGCTATATATCCATAGGAAATATGTGTTTCTAGGAGCCAGTCCGGACGGAATAGCAATTTTTCCTTCAGGTAAGAGGGCTCTTTTGTAGGTAAAATTTCCTCTGACTGCGAAAGGACGAACGATGACAGAGTGGATGGCACGTCAAAAATATATTTGCCTTTAAAAGAAAGGTGAAAGCGAAATCAAGCTTAAAAAAACGCATGACTATTACTATCAAATTCAAATGCAGTTGGAGTGTTGTGACGTAGATTTTGTATATTTCGTAGTTTTTTTGGGGGGAGGGGGAAATGTATACTGAGAAGATTGGCCGTGACAATGAATTCTGGAAAAATAAGATGCTGCCCAAGTTGCAAAAATTTTATTTTGAAGCGTTATTGTCAGAAATAGTTGATGGAAGGTTGCCGAGAAGCATGGAAATTTGGGAACCGTTTTTGCCAGTGTAAGAATACAAATTTAGTTGATTTTTCAAATTTAGGTATAATAGAGGGGGGATATACTGGTTTTAATCAAAAAGAGGAGAATTCCCAAGTCATCTATGCCTTAGGGCACAAATTCAGATAAGCTGATAAACTTAAGGCAGACAGGATTAGAAGACATGTGTAGGATCATAGATGTATACATTTAGTAATTCATTTGTCATTTTCCAAAGCCATTTTGTTCCATAATTAGTCACCTAACTTGATTGCCTAAACATTCAAACACCTAACTCAATCGCCTATCTATTAGACTCCGTGAAAGTATGTATCATAAAATATAACTAATATTGAAAGCGTAAGGAACCCCTGGAAGTCGCCCTCTTCGAGTTTGTTTACTCAAGTTTGTGTGAAATCTGATACCTTTGTGTTTGAGCCTTTTTGCCGACCAGGAAAAGGGCTCGAATCGGCCAAAACGGCTTTGGACTGGCGTCCCTCCTTAACATCTTCACTGAAATTTGTTTTTCATGGTGTTTATTTTTCTGCTGTAAGCTATTTTTATTGCACTCTATGTTGACCTAAAAAGATCAATATTAGATGTCAGCCCGCTCCGATAACTTTCAAATGAACATCAACATTTATTTTATTCTATCAAGTGGTGTATTCAGTATTGAAGCTAGGGTCATAAAGTTGTATGTAGGTTATATCTTTTATGAACCTTTTACAAAAGCGTGCCCTAGGTCTAAAAAAACAGCCACTTTAACTCGTATTAGCTTAAAGGTGCAGAACATGGGACCATGGGAAGGAAGCTCAATCAATTATTAAAAGGGACTCCACCCTTTGACTATTGGAAAAAATTAGTTTATAGGCTTATATAGAATGGTGCTATCCAATCTCCTTATAATTAAAAAAATTTTAGTCATCTAGTTGGAAAATTTGGCATATCTGTATAGGAAAAATCTAAATTTGCCAACTATTTGACTAGGCCTAATAACTTCTCCCCAGCAAAAATAAATTTTTCCATCTAGTTGACTAATGACTTTTCCCCAGCAAGAATTAAATTTGCCAACTATTTTACAATAAATGTTGCCCCAGCAAAACTTTCATTTTCCATCTAGTTGACTAATAGCTTCTCCTCAACAAAACATAATTTTTCCAACTAGTTGACTAATAACTTCTCCCCAGCAAAACTTAATTTTGCCAACTAGCTGGAAAGAAACATTGCCCCAGAAAACAATTCATTTTCCAACTAGTTGACTAGGCTAATAATAGTTAGAATTTATTCTGAATAGCATAAAATATGTTAATAATAGCCTATAGGTTTTTTTCAAATTTAATTATCACTATTGTTATGGGATACCACCAGATGGCTAATTTGACAGTATATATATATATATATATATATATATATATATATATATATATATATATATATATATATATATATATATATATACATTTTGCAAGGGGAGAGCCTTTATCTTAACTTCTTTCCTTGTTTTTCAAGTTTTCTATGAAATTCATGGATTTTCTAGAACCTATATATTCACAGTATATATACCCCACCGGTAAAGTTCTACCAAATCATATCATTGAGTTAGGACTAAAGTGAATACACCACTCGATGCCTTTTCTTATGATGATTACAAATATAAAAATTATTTATATTGGAAATTAATTTCAGCCCCCCCCCCCCTATATAGGCTATACCTACCTAAATCCGCAATTGGCTTATATCGGGGGGGGGGGCGGGAACTAATTTCCAATAGAAATGGTTATTATATTTGTAATAAGCATAAAAAAGGCATCAAATGGTTTATTCACTTTAGTCCTAACTCAATAATATGATTTTATAGAACTTTACCTACCCCACCTCCCTAATGTGCAAATATATACCTAGAATTGTATCCTCAATCTAAATATAACATCCATTTCCATCACAAATGACATTTATTCCCATATTAGCCATTACGTGGATGTCCCTTTTGTTACTATTGTGTTACAACTTCTGTCTCTCTCCCTGTCTCCCTCTTAATGGGAGATATATTTTGAGTTATATATTGGGCTTTGAAGCCAGAAACTTTTTGCTTTAATTCCCAGGATAATTAGTCTTATACATGGTCCCAAAAGGGAGATTGAATTTCTCAAAGCTTGAAGGATTATTCCTCCTGTCTGTTTAAAGAAAATGGATGCATATTTGAAGTTTTGTTTTGTTCATTTCTATCTTGCATTTAATGGACGTAAATTGTGTATGTTCCTTCATTTACCTGTCTGTTTCTTTTCTGGAGGAATATTTTTGTCTCATTTTTAATTAATTTTTCCAACTAGTTGACTAATTACATCTCCTCAGCAAAACCTTATTTTTCCAACTAGTTGACTTATAACTTCTCTGCAACAACACTTGAATTTGCTAACTAGTTGAAAATAAATGTTGCCCCAGAAAAACATTCCTTTTCCAACTAGTTGACTTATAACTTCTCCCCAGCAAAACTTAATTTTGCCAACTAGCCAAAAAGAAACATTGCCCCAGAAAATGATTCATTTTCCAACTAGTTGACTAGTCACTTCTTCCCAGTAAAACTTTATTTTTCCAATTAGTTGACTAATAACATCTCTGGCAACACTTAATTTTTCCAACTAGCTGGAAACAAATATTGCCCCAGAAAACAATTTATTTCCCAACTAGTTGACTAGCAACTTTTCCCCAACAATATTTTCTTTATCCAACTAGCTAGAAACAAACTTACCCTATAAACACTTTTGTTAGCCATCTATTTGGCAAGTAACTTTTCCTCAGAATAATTTCTTAGCTAATGACATGACATAAAGAGAAAACAAAAAACTTACTATTCCCAGTCCAACAAAAATTGGCAGTATGTGATTTTGACAAATGCACTACAGCTAAGGTAATTCAAGCAAATTGAAATCAAGAGTATATAGTCTTTAAACATAAGAACTAAAAATCTTCTGCTTCTTTAAGTAGTTTTTACATTCATTAGCAGTACTCAGCAAAATAATCTTACCCCAGGTTTTCAGAAATTCAATTTCATAATGCACATTTTTGGGCAGCCTGCCAAGTTCTATTCATTGTCTGATGCCCATTTCTGCAGTTGTCCTTATATATATATATATATATATATATATATATATATATATATATATATATATATATATATATATATATATATATATATATATATATATATATATTCACTTATAGAAAGAGAAGACTTAGTTCTGTGGCTTCAAGACTATTTACTCCTGAATTCAGTTTGTTTGATTTACCTTAGCTGTAGCACATTTGTTAAAAGCACATACTGCCAATTTTTTTTTGGACTGGGAATAGTAAGTTTTTTGTTTTCTCTTTATTTCATGTCATTAGCTAAGAAATTATTCTGAGGAAAAGTTACTTACCAAATAGATGGCGAACAAAAGTGTTTATAGTGTAAGTTTGTTTCTAGCTAGTTGGATAAAGAAAATATTGTTGGAGAAAAGTTGCTAGTCAACTAGTTGGGAAATAAATTGTTTTCTGGGGCAATGTTTGTTTCCAGCTAGTTGGCAAAATTAAGTGTTGCAAGAGATGTTATTAGTCAACTAATTGGAAAAATAAAGTTTTGCTGGGGCAACATTTATTGCTAACTAGTTGGCAAATTTAAGTGTTGCTGCAGAGAAGATATTAGTCAACTAGTTGGAAAAATTAAGTTTTGCTGGGGAGAAGTTATTAGTCAACTAGTTGAAAAAATTAATTGAAAATTCTAAAAATGAGACAAAAATATTCCTCCAAAAAAGATACAAAGACAGATAAATGAAGGAAGAGACACAATTTATGTCCATTAAATGTAAGATAGAAAAACAAAACTTCAAATATGCATCCGTTTTCTTTAAACAGACAGGAGGAATAACCCTCCAAGCTTTGATAAATTCAATTTCACTTTTAGGACCAGGTATAAGACTAATTATCCTGGGAATTAAAACAAAAAATCCCTGGCTTCAAAGACCAATATGAAACTCAAAATATATCTCCCATTAAGAGGGAGACAGGGAGATAGATGGAAATTGGAACACAATAGTAACAATAGTGATAATTAAATTTAAAAAAAAACCTATATTATTAACATATTTTATACTATTCAGAATAAATTCTTACAATTATTAGTCAACTAGTTGGAAAATAAATTGTTTTCTGGGGCAATGTTTGTTTCAGCTAGTTGGCAAAATTAAATTCTGCTGGGGAGAACTTTTGAGTTAACTAGTTGGAAAAATTAAGTTTTGCTGGGGAGAAGTTATTTGTCATTTAGTTTGAAAATGAAAGTTTTGCTGGGGCAACATTTATTGTCAACTAGTTGGCAAATTTATATTTTTCCTATACAGATGGGACAAATTTTCCAACTAGATGACTAAAATGTTTTAAATTATAAGGAGATTGGATAGTACCATTCTATATAAGCTTATAAACTAATTTTTTCCAATAGTCAAAGAGTGGATATCCTTGTTAAAACAAGGCCTAGTCTACTAAACACTATCATAAATATCTACTTATCTCATTACTAAAAGTAATCTTGCTTCACTGTTGCATTGTAACCTGATGGATAGCCTAATTATACAGCCATTGTAGGCTATTTATTACCACTGTATTCTACAATAGTATGAGGTGTGTTTTCTAATTAAGGTCTGTTTGATCATAAGTACTCTACACAACAAATGATTATTTAAAAAGAGCAAATTTATTTTCAAAAAGTACATACTTTACTCTTTTTAACAACATAATTGCCAAGTTTGTTGTAACACTTATCATATCCCTCAACTAATTTTAAAATAGGCCTAACCTCTGTATAAAAACTTACTGCCTGTTCTGCTAACCAGGAATTCACTTCTGTTTTTACATTGTCATCATAATTGTAATATTTGCCACTGAGGTGTTGCTTTAGGTGGAGAAAGGGATTGTAATTGCTTAGTGCAAGATCGAGACTATGTTGTGGGTGATCTAAAATTTCCCTGCCAAAACTGTCCAACAAATTATGGATCTGACCAGCAGTATGAGGTTGTGCTTTGCCACGAAGAAGGACAATTTCCTTTGTCAGCATGCCAACTTCTTCTTTTTTTATAATTTATAATAATAGGCCTATATAAAAAATTATAATTTATAAATTTTTTTTTATAATCTTTAAAAAAAATTTATAATTGCACTGCAGAACTTTCTAAGGGTTAGGCAGTATGCTTCTGCATTGATAGTGGTTCCTCTGTTACATTATGTTGACCAAAAAAACACCATGCCTTTTCCCAAACACTGATGCCATGATTTGGTGCTGGGAGAGAGGATGTTCAGCCTTCAAATTTTCAGGGGAGTGTGTGTGTTTCCATTCCATGTTCTGTTGCCTCAATTTGGGTGTGATATGCAAAACCCATATTTCATCTCCAGTTCAACCAGTTGCCACCTCAGTTGCAATTATTAAAAAGATGACAATGATGTAAAAATAGCAGTGAACTCTTGGTTATTAGAGCCAGCAGCAAGTTCTTATAAAGACTTTAAAATTAGTTGAGAGGCATGATATGTGTTTCAAAAAACTTGGTAACCATGTCAAAAAATAGAGTAAATTATGCACTTTCTGAAAATAAATTTAATTTTTGAAATAATCTTTCATTGTGTACTTATGTTCATACAGTCCTTAATTTAAAAACATGCCTCATAAATGATTATGGTGATAGACTTATCTCCATCTTTTATCAAGCATTTCAGTGCTTCAGTTGACAATTACAACTGTTTACAGCAAAGTTTAACAATATTAGATCTCCAGAAAGTGACTTGCTAGAACAAAAAGAGACACTGATAAATTTTCATTTTAACTCACTAATGAGAAGGGGGCTGTTCAAAGGTGAGGGTTTTAACCAAGGAAAGCTCTCATAGGAGCTGTGGGTGGGGCTCTTTATTTATGTTTGAGTTAAAGGGGGGGAAATAATTAATTTTGCCCCCAGCACCACCAACCCTAGAAATGGCCCTGAATGAAATAACTAAGAAAAATGTATACATACCATTAGAATCAAGGTAAATATTTTGCTATTCATATTATTGACTTATGAATAAAGCAAATATATCACTCAATCATGGGTTGAAATTCCATAAGTTGAATTTCAGGAGGGGGGCTTACCTGGTCTAATCAGAACTTCCAAATCTGTATAATAGAAAACTTCAAATATAAAGCAGCATCATTCAGCTAGGGGGAAGGGGCTGGAGCCCCCCTCTGCCACCCATATGGGTGCCCATGCACTCAATGTCTTTTTAATGCTCTACAAATATAATAATGGCTTCTCTTGCAAATTCAAATTTAAGCCCTTTTTGAACCCTAAAAAATGACTAAAAAATTTCTAGTTTTTGGGTATAAAAAAAGGCTTTAAACATTGATTTCAAACTTATTATTTGATTATAAATCCATTTTTTTAAAGTTATAAATCCACAAGTGTTGATTTATCAAGATTAAGTTGGATAAAATTTCAAAACAATTTCTCCATATTTCCATCTGCCATGTTTCTTCTGTCAGCTTTGATATTTTTTTGACATATAGGAAAAATAGCAGTTTTTAAGCAGCCTACTAGAAGAAGAAGAAAACATGGCGAATTTGTTTTGAATTTTTTTAGTCAACTTAATCTTGACAAATCAATGTTTGCAAATTTTACAACTTTTACAAAAGGGATTTGTGATGAAATAGTAAGTTTGAAACAAATGATATAACCCATTTTTATTTCCAAAAATATAGAACAAAATTGTTATTTTCAAGGGTTTTAAAAAGGCTTAAAACTGAATTTGCAAGAAAAGCAATGATTATATTCAGAAAGAGCATAAAAAGTGTAGTGTACTACATAGAGTGTACTTTAAATGGTACTATTTTCTTAAGTATTACTTAATTGTATTCTGGAAAAAATTTCTTTGATCTTTTAAATAAAAGTAGTTGAACTAGGTAAAATGAAACTAAATTTCTAGATGATAGGCTTTTTATATCTTGTGATGTAGGAGTTAGAAGAATAAAGAGTTTCTAGAATTGATGCATAGTTTCGGGCTCCTATCTCTACTCCTTCTAGTAACACTGAAAGAAGCACTATAACAAAAAATTACTTTATAATATGCAGAAAATTTATATTATATTGTAGGGGTTGCCTCCACTTTAATTCACATTTTCCACTATATTTTTGTTTATGATTCCGTGTTAAATGATGAGGCTCAAAGCACTTTCCTTGGACCATGTGTCTACTATAGATCTATTTCTCAAAGTTTTTCTCTTATAAAGCAAAGTTTGTCCAAGTTCATCAGAGGTCAATGCCCTTTAGAGGGGAAGAGAAGTGGCTTGATACTTTAAAAGATCTTCATCTGGCATTGTTTCTAAACTGGCAACAGTCCTAAAAGTTTTACTCACCCAACTCAACTTCTTTCAAAGATAGCAAAAAGTCTCATCTAGAATTTTACCCTAAGGTTTAAAAGATTGTATCAAAGACAGGTATATTACATGTCTTAACTTATGGAAAAGCTTTTTTCATAAGTTAATGGAAAATAAATTTTTGGTCAGAGTCCACTTTTTCTTGACTCTATGATTTGAAAACACAATTGTAATGATTTGAGAATGCTAACATTTTAGTATTATTAAAGTTTTTTCATAGGCTAAGGTTTTTTAGGCTAAGGCAATTTGTATAAGGTTTTATACAAATTGTACAAAATCTTATAAATAATGTTATTTATGACCTCGCTAGCAAAGCCATTTCAACTTCCTATCTGATATTTGTGACTAGTAGAAATCCCCCAGAGCATTTTTGTCAGGAATGCAAGAATTAACTAGACTTGTAGTCAATTTTCAGATTATTGCATTTGCAATTTAAAAAGATGTAATTTCGATTGCTGTCTCTATTTTGTAATCGATAATGGCAGAAATGGATAACATTTTTAACACATATTATATTATTAATGCTGGTTTATTAAGGAGAATTGATTAAGACAATGGAAGTAGGGTTAGTAAACTAACTCTTTTTGATCTGATATTATCAACTATTTGCTTATATCAGGGCACAATGTAGTCTTTAGATCCATCCTTAAAAGTTGCATTTATCTAACTCAACTACTATCCATGATAGGAAAAAGGCCGTTTCCTGAAGTTTACCCTTTCTTTAAAATTTATTTAAAAAAAACCTTTTTTAAGAAGAAGTTTTTTCAAAGTAAAGTAAAGGGCTGTATTCAAACTTAAAAAGAACAGATACTGCTATCAATGAATAAAAAGAGACCCCCAAAGACAGAAATTACTGTTTGTAGTCAATTCAAACTTAAAACAAACGTAAATTACAATAAACAAGAGTACAGTTAACGTATTCTAAGCTTTTCGAAGGCCAGAAATCATTTTTGCTTTGCTGAAAATAATTTTTATTTCAGCAGTGTGTTTTTATTTGCTGTAGCAGCAACACACCGAAGAAATGACATCTCAAGGCCAATCAAGACTTACAAAGAAAAGTAGTGCAGTTATTCCCTGTCTCTCCTCTCACAGCCACTAAACTGCTTGAATTCGTTTTGTGTTCCATTAGAATAATAAGTACTTTGAACAGTGTTGTTTTTATATATCAAAACATGATCAACATCAAGGAAAAAAGAAAGAAAATCACCATAATAATCAGGACTACTGAAAAAAAAATAATGTAAATAGACTGATCGATTGATATATGATGATATTTATTCCTGGAAGTCTCAGTAATTTTTTATTTATAAATGTTATAACAGAGAAATGTTTAAAATATATTTTATCTTTTTAAACCGCAAATGATAATCTGGCCGTTAGATGGCTCGGGGGCATTAGTTCTACTTTTGTTTGTGGTAGTTTCAGTTTGTTCAGAGTTTGACTTGATTATCTGTTGTATTTTCTGGCATTTTGGATCTCATTTGCTTATCGATATGGTAGTAATTTTATTCGTTTTTAGTTTGAGTTATTATGCGACTTTATTTCTTCTCGTCTTTAGTTTAACATAGCTCTTTACTTTTCATTGGAATGTTTTTTTTTTGTGAAAACGTGTTTTTCATTATTAATTTCTGTTTTTTTTTAATTTACATTACTTTTTTTTATTGGTTAACAAAAGGAATAGTCATGAAGTTTTTTCCGTTTTTTTTTCTACTTAAGGATTAAGATTTTGATGTGCCATTTGTATTTGGACAAAGTTTTTATTACAACTTTAACATTAGGTTTACTAAAGAATTCTGAGTGCATGGAGCGGGAGAATATTCTTCAAGCAAATTCCACTGGGAAGCCTAACGTATTGCAAAAAGAGTAATGCCACACGGTGGCAGTACTGGATTCAACCAAGTTGATTCACTTTATTTGTAATGAAACTAGGCTAATTTGGTGATCTGTAACTGCGTATCAGTTATAATGAGGGGGATGGGGGTGAGGCATTGTTTAGATGGTGGTAGGGTAGATTCCTACAAAGTAAATTTTAATGGGCCAAGTGCTTACTCTTTATGAGGCTTCAGATAAATGTTGAAAGAGGTAAGGGGAGTAGGAATTAATTACAATGTTTTTCTATACAGCTAATATGTTACATTCCCATATCTACCAGCACAGAGTTGGAAAAGGCAAGGCAGGTCATCATCAGCCATGCCATGAAATTTCTTTGGGGTGACAAATACTGCTAGGAACTTAGTTTTCAGCAATTTTAAATGGGAATATTTTTCTATTTATATGAAGTACTTCAATGTATTAAAAAAATGTATGTAAAGTATTTATCAATAAGAAAATCCTATTGTAGAGGTTGTGATGGCTTCAGTTATGTAGAAGATCATGAGTGTCGCAGAATGTCTATCCATACAAACAATAATACTCCTTTTCATCCAACCGAAATTCTTTAGTAGTTATTTTAACAAGGAATTTTCACCTAAATTACTATTCATCGCCAATTTTTAACTCTGTTCAAATTTTATCCAGAATTGAAATTACAAATTTAAACGTAGGACGGTACTGATCAACGTACAATTACTGATTTAAACACTTTAAAAGCAGGTAACCAGGGATTTAAGGGACCGGTAACCCAAATTATTATCCAGGTTAGGCCTGGGTATGATTTGGAAAACAATTAGAGATGAAAAAATAGCTTTTCAACTGAAAGCAAGGTACAGATTTGAAACGTATTTGAACTGATTATTATTTGTATGAAGGGGGGTGTCTCCTCCTTAGCTCCTTACTCTTTACTGTGATGTTTGGCTTTTTTCCAATTTTTAGAAAAAATGTGCAATTGAAAAAAAAAGTTTTTCAAAGCACTAAAAAACTTTTGTTTAATGAGTAAGGTGTTGAGAAGGGGACAGTCCCACTTATATACAGAGTAATTTATATTTATTTTAAGTTTTAAACTTGCTCCTTACTTTAGTTGAAAAACCTTTTCTATTTGTTTAATTACATTTCATGAAACTGTAAAGTTTTATGAATACAATACTTTTGGTAACGCAGAAAAAACGATCAATATGTTAATGATCTCTGTTCGGATTTTGATGGGTAATCAAGCAGTTCGTGGTAACGAATTACAAGTAAGGAGCGACCCGGCTCAACAGTAGCCAAAACTCTAAAAAAAGGAATTTTGATACCAATAGATATATCAAAAGAATTGGCTTATTATGCTGATTCTAAATATATAATAAGTAAAGGTATGTATAATAAACTTATATTTCATTAAGTTTAGTCTTACCCATTAAAAGCTACGAGCCTGAGAAAATTTCGGAAAAAGGGGGAAAGAACCTTTTTCAAGCTCATATCTGCAAAAATGTGGGATTTTGTAATTTTTGCCAGAAGAAAATTCACGGATGCGTGATTATTAATTTTTTTTTCAGGGGTGATCTTTTCGACCCAGTGGGCCTAGAACGTCGGGGAACGGCTAATTATAACGGAAATGAAAAGTTCTAGTGCCCTTTTTAAGTGACCAAAAAAATTGAAGGGCAACTAGGCACCCTCCCATGCCATTTTTTCCAAAATTGTCCGATAGAAATTTTAAGATACAGTAGCTTTTTTGTTCAGCATAGTTGAAAGGCCCAATAACAATATCTTTGGAGATAAAATGACCCCCCCCCCCAGCCCCTAGGGACAGGTTTTTAAGTTATAACATTTGTCCGTTGTTTCATTTGTTATTGGGAAGTATGCATACATTTTTAAGGGTGGGAAGGGGAGGACGAATTTTCTGCTGGGAGAACTTTTCATGGAGAGGGTAGTTTCCAGGGGGTGAACTTTTCAGGGTAAATTTTACATTGGGTGAATTTGCCATAATTCATATACAAAATTTCTTTATATGTCTTGCTTTCTCTTTACCGATTCTATTTCACGCGTGGAGATGTTACGGGTAATTGTTCGGGATAAATTTTCGCCAGAATTGAATTGTCCAGAGGATATTTCTATAAGGAGGAGGAATCGTCCGTGGAGGTGGAGCCAGGTATCCTGCCGTTATTTAAAAAACGATCAGATAGAAAAAAAACAAGTTTTTTCAAGTGAAAGTAAGAAGCAACATCAAAACTTAAAACTTACAGAAATTGTTACGTATATGAGGGGGGTCGCCCCCTCCTGAACATCTCGCTCTGTACGATAAAGTTTAAATTTTGTCCAAATTCTTTAAAAACGCCTCTTGAAACACAAGGGTCGTTTAATTAGAACAATGAGTAACTTTTTTTAAAGTACCGAAAAACTGTAGCGTTAAAAGCAAGGTGTTTAGGAAGGGGACAACCCCCTTCAAATACGTAATAATCTCTTTTCCTTTTAAGTTTTAATGTTGCTCCTTACTTTTAGTTGAAAAAAAAACTTTTTTTTTCTTTATTTAATGAAGATTAGAGACAAACATTTTTCCAAAGGCAATGAAATAAGTATGACAATTAAAGGGAAAGTATATAGAAATGAAAAAAGTGAGTAATAACAAAAAATACACAAAGCAATAGCCTACTTGCAGAAACTACGTAAGATATAAACTCCCAGAATTCAGTCCTGTTGAGCAATGCCGAATTGTTGGACGGATATTTTTTAACAATGTCGACAGTTTTGAACTTGCTTATCAAACACTAAAATATTTATTGCCTTTATAATCAGTGTTTATAAAAAGTAACGCATTATCAAAGTAGTTTGTTCAAAGCAAAAAAAAAAAAAAATCAAAACACACATTAAGAATATCAAATAAAAAATTTTGATTTAATATTTTTAATTTAATTTTGAATACCGTACCAAAAGCCAATGTATTTGACATCTTTATGTTTCATAACTGTAAAAAATTTAATATTTTTCTAAGTGACAAAAATAGATAAATACAATCACTCCAAAAAAAAAATGATAATAAAACACAAAAACG